>NC_135778.1:13557379-13635085 GCF_028453695.1 Augochlora pura
AAACGCGAACGTATCCGAAGTATGATTACTAATTGGAAACGTCGCGTGATAAGTTTCAATGGTGATCCGTCTGGATCGTCGGCGTTAGCATAATGCAATCGTCCGAGAAAGCCTGAGTATACATTCGAGTATTATTGAATGGCCAAATGGGAAACGCTCGCAGCGATATCTGGGCCCAGCGCGTGCACATGATTTTCAAGATCTCCTCGAGAGCGAATCCTCGCGTGACGCGAATGCTTCGCATGCTACGTCGCGATTTCAAGCATCATGAACGCGACCTTTTCATTTATTCCGCTCGATGAAATTGAAATTATACGACTATTCCACTTCGACGTTCCAGATTCTATACAACCCCTGGCCTGGCTATCCACCTAATTTTGGTTATTGAAAGCAATGCCATTTTGATTAGATCAACAAGAAGCTTCCATATTTTCAGTACTTGAGTCAGCGAATTAATTGAATCAGTGCATTGAAATTGACCAACAGTCTACTTATATTATCTTTATGGCTTTATATTATTATTTGTATTACACGAATTACATTTAGTTTATATTATAAACTATGTAAAGATCACAGGAGCAGCATAATTTATGGTATTTCCATATATAACAAGTCCTTCGATTTTTTCCTCATATAATCAATCTTAATCACAAAAAAGTGTTCTCCCTCAATAATTTTTCAAATTTTATTAATAGACGACTTTGACGAAATTTCATTGTTTCGTTGACCGTATTAAATAATAAAACACGCTGTCGTCCAGGTAACAAGAACTGACAGGCCCCTCGAATCGTCACGTTCCCGAAAACTATTTATAATAATTTTCGCGCGCGTACTCCGTTAACCCTGTCAAACACGCTACGATCACGGGACAAGATGGGAGGAAAGAGAGTGACACCGAGCGTAATTCAACGTGAAATTGAATTTCCAGCGCGCATCGTCGCGCAATAAAAAGATCGTCCGGCTCGCGAGGGTGGCCGAGGCCAGAAATTTTTCTGACGAACCGAGACGTTCGCGACGATACTGACAGAGACCGATGGGGCCCGATCAAGATATTTGACTTCTGGCTGCGGCCAGGGTTAACTTGAATTTATGGGGAGGTCGCGAACCGCCTGGAAGCCGGCAAACCGGATTAAATTGCGTTTGCACGGTCACAAAGGGACAACGCTTAATGTCTAGCTCCTCGAGCTGCCGCCGCCGCAGCTCCCACTTAATTACCGAAGTTGCGTCCCGTCGTAGCTTCTGCGCTTTGCCGGGCTGAAATCACGCAGTTTACCGAGATTGCTGTTCTGGCTCCCGAAATCGCGTCCGCTTCTTTGCTCTGAAAATATGGATAAAAAACGTAGAGAGAAGTCGGATTAAACACTCTTCGGTGAATCAATTACGAAACTGTTTTACACTAATATTATTTCTCCATATTCCTGGATTTAATATTGTTTATTTTCTAATGATTTGTGATAGTTTAATGGCACAATTTTAGACAGAAAGAAAGGCAAGGCAATGTGTAAATATCGAAATAAATTTCTTTTTCCTAGAAGCGAATATCACACGTCAAATTAGTATTTGATAGATGTTATCGATATTCCTGGATTTTTTCATTTAATAGTGTCTAGTTTATAATAATTCGTTATAGTTTAATGACGCAATCATAGATAGAAAGAGAGGCAAGAGAATGTGTAAATATCGAAATTTCTTTTTCATACGAGGCGGGCGTCGCGCCGTCAAATTAGTATTTGATAGATGTTATCGAGTGAGACACGTCACTTCTACTTATGGGATTAACACGGTACCGAATTAATTTCTAAATCTGTCGGACAACATACAGAATGTCAAACAAGAGGATTAGGGTCAATCTGCGAATGAATTTGGTAACTTGTCCAAGGAAGTTATATGATTCCTAGACCGATAAGATGAATTAGAAAATAAGAAGAAGATAAGAAAGCTAAAAAGACACAAGGATGTTACTTTTACACAATTATAAGTATTAAGAGGAATGACACATTTTTAGTTAACTCTCACTTATTGAAATTGATGGAAAAGTAGCAATTCTTCACAAAGACCAGCAGTATAATAATTAATAAAGATCCAGCCAGATAGCATGTAAGCCTCGGTCGAACGAGCCGTCACCGCTGCAGGTTCGAGTCGTGCGAACAAGTCCTGTTCGACGGTTCGCAGAATCGGCTCGTTCAATATTCCGGGAATGCGCGGATAATCGGCCGATATTGATGGGTAAGAGCGGCTGATTGCGAAGGAGGTCAATGTCAACTGAACCGTGAGATAGAAAGCCTGGGAAAATTGACCCTGCGCAAGTCATACGGTCCGCGGTACCAGGCGCATCCTTCTAGCAAACGCGGCCATTTTTTTAGAGAAAGACCGGAAGCAAGTAACGAGTGAAAATGATTTCACCGAATTCCAGCGCGTACGGCTCCGTCCAAACGCTCGTGCGTACTCGCTTCTATGTGCTTCTACGCGCTTCTACAGTCTTCTTCTCGGTTTTATTCGCTTCTACTCGCTTCTATTCACTTCTACTCGCTTCTACCCGTTTCTACTCGCTTCTACTGGCCTCCACTCGCTTCTACTCGCTTCTACTCGCTTCTATACGCTTGTACTCGCTTCTGCTCGTGCGTCGACTCTCCCCGCAATCTCTCGACGCCGCGTATCAGAACAAGTACTTTAATTGCAGGATGTCGTTAGCCCATTGCGACGCTCGGCCGCGTGAATTACTTCATCCGCGCGAGCGTGACCACGGGGTAGACGCAACACCCATGGATTATTCGCTTGTAATCGCCGCCGATTACGGATCGAATCGACATCCCCCGTGGAAGTTTATCGCGTCGTTTAGCGCTGTTTGCGAGGGCCAGTTGCAAAACACGCAAACGCTGCACCGTTCAGACGCCTATCCGCGGACACGCGCGGCACGCTTACGTGGAACCGTGGGTATCAGGAGCTGAAATAATCAACTTCCTTTTTAACCGGCGACAACTTGTTGCTTAATATTCCGTAATAAGTAGGTGAGACGGATTTTTTCAACCGTAAAATCCGCTATTATGAATCCCGACGGTTTCCTCAGACAAATTGCCATTGTTCGTTCGCAGTGGCTGGGATCGTCTGGTAGCCAGGAATTGTGTGGCATTTTATGATTTTGTAGGTGGATGTTTTACGTCATCTTATCCGATGGACGCTCGAGTGTGCTGTGATTCTATTGCTGGTTTTAATGCAATATCAAATTTGTCTGCTTGGGTTCTGCGGCAGTTTTACGGGAAAATGGAAGACTTTCTTTGAAAGATTTTTTAATGATCAAAGGAAAAGAGAGAAAGGCTTTTTGACATTTCTCTGGCTGCTTCGAAATCCTATGTTTGCAAAAGTCCTTTTTTCGTTAGCAACATAGTAAATCAAGTGCTTTTTTGACACCCACAGAAAAGTGTTTTTGAAAAACAAATCTGTTTTCCGAACGAATCAATGCGTAAAGATGCATTCTATCTTTCAATAGTCTGGTATGCAAGATAAAAATTGTCTTCTTCGATTATATAAAATAGATGTTGAATAAAAATTTTTCCTCCATTTTTGCTATAAATTCATAAAATTCGCAGACTAGTTTCAACAGCGCAGTGAACATGAGTTTTCTAATAATCGTGATGATAATGAAAAATAATGATGATCTCTCGTTTCAGTGTTAAAGAACATTGCAGAGGCAAACAATGAACGGTCGCTGAATTGAACACGGGATTTCCAGGAAACAGAAATGTCTACCGGATGAAACGATTAAAAACGATTCAGTTGCATAGAAAGGAGGTCGCGAGCGTCGTTGAAGATTGGAAACTCAGTCACGTGGCTGGGGCGCAGAATCGCACGGAAAGTTGAATGAGAGGAGGACGAAGAGCGTTGCGAACGCTGAAGTTTGATTGCGCAATTGGCAAGACGACGGCGCGAGCGGTCTTTCATAACTGTCCCCATGGCTGACGCGCGGTTTTTCCATGGGAGGCATGGGACGGCCGTGGCAACGGGAAATCGGTGCGAGCAACGATATCCGCGATAATAACGCAGTATGCGGGACAGTGATCGATATTTAGCGCAGGACAAAGCCGATGACGCCGATCCGAGCCTCTGTCATTCGCGCGACCGCCATTACGTAACGTGAATTACGCAAGGCCGCGCCACGCAGGATCGCGTCAGCTGTTCGAACTGTGGTTATAGGGAGATTATTCCAGGAGGAGAACAATGCTCCTCAGTCGCTTTGTCGAACTCCCGAAAATGTCTCGCGTCGCCGAACATAGGTTAATTAATAGTCTGCGTCTGACGCCGAGGACCCCATGGAAATTCCACAGATACCGCGCCCCGGAAATTAACTGCGGCTTGCTTCGTTTCGTCTAGATACATGTCTTGCGGTTTCTGCTCCACGTAGAAAATTAGCTTCGCGTAAAACGTTCTTGTGAAACTGTCATTTTAACGCTTTGCCCACCGGAAGCCGGCTAATAGGCTCTTTAATCACCGTGGCTGGGAGACTGCTGATTTTGTTTTAAATGGTAATCTCTCGGGAGAGGTTGTTAGTTACCCCAGACAAGCTGTTGCTACCACTGTGTTCCAGTTGAAGCTGCCAATAAATAGAGACTAATTTCTGGTATTATCTGTCACAGTGCTGGCGTATTTGGTCTCACAAGGTGGCTAAATGAAGATTTAATAAACCTTGTGTACCATAAAAGAAAGATTTTTGCTTTCTGAAATAGTTGAGCGTATAGAAAATAGTATTTGAATATGTTTTCTTTTATTTTATTCGGTCACGAAGTTCACAAATTAATTTTCTACAACTCGTAGACAAATTTTTGTCTTCGCAGAGGTTTTTGGGGGTAAACGGCTATTTTACTTTAAATTAAATATTATGTTCTATATTACCTGTATGAATTCTATTATGTATACTTTCAGGTGAATCAACGGTTTGAGTAGACCTTTAGTGGAAAATAAGACATGAGATTATTTTTTTTAAATTATAAAGAAAATTTGTATCAAAGCAAAGTAATGTGAACGAACATAATATATAAAAACATTTCTGAGTTTATTTTTAAATTTATTGTCTTTGTTTTACCCCACAGTGTCTGCAAAAACGAATAAAACAATTTTTCAAGGATAAATGCTCCATAGCGCGCGACAATAGGTTCATGT
Organism: Augochlora pura; assembly: GCF_028453695.1. Classification (NCBI taxonomy): domain Eukaryota; kingdom Metazoa; phylum Arthropoda; class Insecta; order Hymenoptera; family Halictidae; genus Augochlora; species Augochlora pura. Next base: position 13,562,534 of record NC_135778.1, read on the forward strand.
ATCAATAAAAATCGCCTCTAAATCGATTCACCGAACAGCTTCAACTCGGAGATTGAGAAAATAAGCAGGGGTTCGAGACTCGGGGATTCAGATTGGGTTCGCAAGTTCCCCGTGGTATCACTTTCTCCTTGTCGTATTGAAAATGTAATGGGGGGAGATCTTCCAGGGCTAGGGGCTAGGCTTCTTACTATTCGGAGAAATATCCGCATATTTCACCGCGCCGCTCGCGTCGATGAGCGTGGTAGTCGTGCCTATTGTCTAAGTTCGATTATGGAGAGGCTCACATCCGCCCTGCGTTAATTTGGTCTTTGTATTCGTTCGCGTCGACACACCGCGAACCTATAATTACAGTCAGAGAAATCACGTTCCCCGTTCGATTCTCGCTATCGATACGCGCTGATGTTTTCGGACCGCGAAAAAAGCCTTAAGCTCACAATCGAGAGCACTGTCACGCGTTAAACTGTTAATTATTGTTTAGTTGGTTGTTAGACAAGTTGTTGCGCAACGACGCGAAGAAAAAAATTTAGGGTTCTCTAACCCTACAGCGACGAACGGTGTGTTAATGTTTCTTAACATTTTTAATAAATAGTAACTTCATCTTTTAATTTATATTCCATTTTAAATCTTTTAATTACATATCAGGTTCTATAAAAGTTTTTATACCTTTTATTTTACCAAATTACGCCAACCAAGTTTGGTATTCTTCGTTCAAGTATACAAAACTCATTTGGTCGGAATTAAAGGGTTAATTTTCTTTAACAGCAACTTTACAACGATTGTCAGATATACATAGATTGAACTTCAACGACAACCTTAAAATTAATGGACACTGATCTTCCATCGAGAAATACTTGTGCTGATATCGAAACATCGATTTTCTCGTTTTATGCAAACGTCATAAGACTTTTCGCCTAATCGAAACCGCAGTACCGGCGTTCAGAGGCCCATTCATCGTGCAATACCGAAGATTCAAGGACACGAGGGTAACGCGTTCCAGTTGCCCATGCTTGATGAATATCGTATGAGGCAATCACAAACATGTCTTACGAATCATGTCAATGTGTAATGTTAGATCAACGGCTGCGATACACGGCTCCGCGGAATGGCCACGGATGCCCCGTGAACAAGAGATTCATTTGAGTCTGTGGCTCGGTGGCGCCTGAGCGATTAATCCTAAGCGGAAATCACGAGTACAAGTTCCATGAAGGATGAAATGTGTCATCGGTCTGCAGTGATGCGTCTTTTTTTCGAAGAAGAAGCTGCGGCAGACGTTCTAAGAATTCCTAGTTGAGAGATCGAAGATTCCTAAAAATCCATGGATGCGAGGGTCTTTGACTATAGTACTTGGTTACCAGAATTTATAGCTGTAGGTCCTACAGTCATCTAATAACAGATTCTTAGTTCTAATCTTGTCTGGATCTCCGAGTTTTAAGGCGATCAATTTTAGTGTTACACTGTATCGTCATATTTCAAAGTCAATGTTGTACAAAATCAAATTCTATTATTCTATTTATTAAATTCTATTTATTAAATCCTATTTATTAAATCAAATTCTATTAATAGCCCATCTCTGATATGCAGCAACCTAATAGAAATTGTATATAAAATTCCGGATGGGCATGGCATGGTTGCTCCGAATATCGACTAAGCCACGGCTGCGATCTGAAGAGCAACTTTGCTAGTGCCTGCCACTTTGTTCGCAGCTATCAATCCGATCTCGAAGCCGTCAGAAAGTGAAACCCGTCGCGAAGCATTTTGAATTGTTAATGTCGAATTCCGGGACGAGATTTGGGATAGGCCTCGGGTCGAGCGCCCCGGGGCCTGTTTCCCTTTCGACGATTCGATCCTTATAAGCAGCGACGCCGGGACTGGGTCCCCAGCGCGAAACGAAATGAATTCGTGGCCGCGGTGCGTGGAGCATAATCGCACCCACGAGAAACACCATAACCGGGCGTCGCGTTACGTCTTTATCGGGGTCCCTCTCGCCCTCGCCCCGGCGAAAAACCGGGCCCCGATTCGCGGCGCGCGGGCGTGGCGATCCGCAAGGACAGAGACATTAAGCTTCGCGTCGTCGCGACGCGATTTACAGTCAGCGCCGCGGATTTTCTCCCCGCGTTTACCCACGCGAGGACTTTTTCGTCGCGGCCGATAGGCGCACTTCGCGATTCGAAAAAACCGTGGCGACGCTGACTTCTTTCAAGGTGAACCGAACCGGGAACGACGTCCAGATCGGTTGCGCGTGTCGCGATCTCGTTTGCATCTCGGAACAAATGCGCCGAGGCGCATTCCACCACGACCATCTTCGGAACCTTGGAGGCCGCTTTTGAAGATCGACTCATGAAAACTGGAACTCGTTTTATTCCATTCTGATGCTGGCCTCTTTGCCGATGGAGTCGTTCGACGATACGGCGGCATTTGTGACTGACCGGTGCATTTTTACTTCTTTTCTGGAAGTTGCTTCGCGAAGTTCAGACGCTTCCTATGGAAATTTCTCTCAGAAGTAGAAATATCTGTGACTCTTCTGTTATCAGCAATAGCTAATCAAAGTAAATAAGGACATATATATATATATATACAACTAGCAGACAGACATATATACATGTTTATATATTATATATATTATAAATATATATATATATATATTATAAAATATATATATGAAAATTGTTATTCTGTTTCATTAGGGACGTTGTTAACTCTCATTCCGCCTTCATTTTTCCAACTTAGTGCATCCCTCGCCTGTGAAATTGACATTTTAATATTGTCAAACATATTATGAAAAGTAGTATAAATGTAAAGCACTCATTTTGATGACCTAACGATAGCCAAAGTTAAACCGATGAAGCTTCTGCAGACGAAATATGCAGAAAAATGGAGTATGCTCTTCCGCTACGGATTCTCTTCGACGATAGCCTCGCCGATCAAAACAATCTATCTCGAAGCAACCACGCCTGGTGCACGTCAGCGACCGCATCGATCCTCCTCCCGACTTGTTGCTTTTACGGCTGCGTACGAAAATGACGGAAGAACGACGGCCGTGCAGCACGAAAAAAGGCGGCGCAGAAAATCTCCCTGGGCACGATCGGTCGAATCAGAGTAGTCGACCACCGCGGGTCTTTTTACCATGAGTCATCGCTCGTGTGTCGTTTCTACCCGTTTCTCTCTGCCGTTCCTCCGCTCTTTCTGCCGGCCTTCTCTTTCCTCCTCTTCCTTCGCGAGCAGTTTCCTCTTTCTTTCCCCCGTTTCGTTCCGTTCCTTTTCTTCGCCCGTTCGTGGCTTCGTCGTCGTGGACTTCGAACGCTTGCGTCTACTTCTCCCGGTAGGTATTCACCGAAAAGAAAGCGAAGAGAAAGAAAATGGCCGCGTCGAGAACCGGTGGAGGAGGACAAAGGCTCTCACTCCGCCGCTGGTGGAGGCTTTGAACGCCGCGGACCGAAGGGTACCGGCGGCTGCGTGCACCGTCGTCGGCCGACGAAAAAAGACACGTCGTAAATGTTGCTTCGACGTAGGCCGGGGCTGTAAAAAAATCGACAGAGGCGCCGAAACCTGGCTGCGATTTAACCGCATCCTCCGCGAGACCATCCACAGGGTCCTGCCGGAGAAGAAACCGAGCTACGTCGACGCCGCCCCGGTCGTAACGAGCTCGAAAGACTGTAATCCTTCGGCATGCGCACACGTGCGTCACGATGCTTCGAAGCCCGTGAAATTGTGGCCGCGGATTCCTGCGTGCGTGGACCGAGTATTGGTGGATTTCAGACTACCTACGAGTTGCCGGAAATTTTTGCTCGACTTACCGAACGTTTTCTGCCAATTGGAGTGCGTTGCCTTGCGTTGTTCTTATATCTGTGAGGATTAAAATGAATCTTTATAAGCAGTGTTAAGGAGTGACCATTTTACTGCATTTATATATTTGATTAGGAAGATTGCTTTATTTGTCCTCTGTAGAAAATATCCTTTTTCTTGAATCCTTATTTTCATGGAATTTTCTGGATGTTGTTAGACAGAGACCACACTATAATTTCAATTTAAATATGCATTACAGATAAATGTAAAAAATCCGATATACAAAAATGATTTCCAAATAAAAAGGGTTTCTACCGGGTTGCAAAAGAATGCTTTAAAATCTATGCAACAAAATTCTAGAGGTCTGCAATTATAAAATCGTAGCAAATATGCAGTCAACAGCATCGATGCAACCTTGAATTGGGTTTTCCCTCATTCAGACCATCGAGCTTCATTCGCAGACAATACGGTGGCGCCACTGTGCCACGATCGGTATTTAAAATCTCGAAGAATTATGGCGCACGTCCGGCGAGTTTTACCGTCGAAACGGCGTTAACGGGAAAGCCCCTCGACAGAGAGAAAAAGAGATTTAATTATCCAAGGCGCGGACGGTCTTGGTTAATGGCGGCGGCGGTGTCTGGATTATTCGGCCGACTTGTTTCATTATCGCGGGCCGCGGGTATTTATGGGTGTCGAAAGTCCGCGCCGCGAACGGTACGGGCTAATTGTTAAGAGGGCCGTAACCCCGCGAGTGTTTCTTCGTTATTTTCGCTGTAACCTTACGCCGTGGCGTGGCGGCCATGTAAGTACCTGTCGTGGCATGCACCCGGCGGATATAAAATGTAACGCGCAAAACCTGGCCGAGCACGCCACGACGGGTTTGCAAATGCGCCGCGCGGAGGGCTATGAGCCACCATAATTCAGTCCTCGGGGCGAGAATCGTAAATCCGCGGAATGTCGAATCCCTGCGCGGCTGCGAACCGTTAAGTAGCGCCGTATCCATTATCTTTATGCGTCCATTCCCCCCTTCGTAAGATAGAACCTTCACCCCGCCAATTTTCTGCCTCGAATATCGCGCAACTCATTTCTACTCTTCGCTCAGCTTGTATTCAACTATCAATGTCAATCTTCGGTGGTTGGTACTGTTAACGCGCTACCTCTTACCGTTTACGTGATTGACACCCAACACATTGGTATTCAGAAAAGCACACGCAGTTGGGGCAACTTGTTTAGTTACCTGTTGCATTTCCTAGATCCTAACAAAGTTTGTGGAAACAATAATCCTACTGAATCTACAAAATCTTATGCGTCAGCTACAATAAACAATACATCCCCGACCAAAGAACAGGCAATCATAATTGACGCCGTTAATGATTCACCGGTAAGAGATTATGTTCTGGCTGTAGCAAAGAGTACCGGTCCAAACGTCATTCGCTTTGTCTCTCGTATTTCTACTAACAGAATCTGCATCTACTTTGACAACAAATCGACAGTAAAAAACTTTGTAACTAACAACAAAACACTACTGATTAACAACACGAAAACTTCTGTCAGACGCCTACTAAACCCATCACAAAGAATAATTTTTTCCAATGGTCGTCAGCAACCAAAAGATCATTAAGAACAAAATTCGTCGAAAAGCCACCAACCACTTTTGCGAACTTTATGCTTGAAAACACGCTATTGAAACAGTCACCACTGACCATAATACAAACTTCGCCATCTTTTGTGATTCCACTAGTGCTATCAAATCAATCCAGAATATATGGCCAAACGACCCTATCATTCAAGATTGTCAAAAATCCTAAAGTGAATCAGTCCAGAGGAACAACACAATTACAATAGTATGGACCCCTGCCCACATTGGTATCATAGGAAATGAGATAGCAGATAAAGCTGTCAAAGAAACAGCCAACTCAACTTCCCTCAATCCTATAAATGATAAACTACGAACGGAGACAATGATCGGCGATTTAACACTGAAGTCAAGAGAATACTGGAACAATATTTGGAAAGCATCATCCCACCCACGAATAACCACAATAAAAGAAGATTTCTACGAGGACCATAATTTCAAGGACCATAATTGGACACACGAGACTTACTCATCGATACCTTCTTTCAAAAGAAGATCCTCCTACCTGTGAACCGTGCAACACCCGTCTTACAATAGACCATATCAGCATATATTGCAGCAAATTCAACAGAATCAGGCAACAGAACAGCATCAAACCACTCTTAGAAGATAACCTGAAGAGCCCCAAAACAATCAATAATCTGCTCAATTACTTAAAGGAAATCAAAATGTATAACGAACTGAAATCCCTTCATGTCGCTAATAACCCACTGGTGGGTTATTACTAAGATACAGACTAATACCAACTAATTACAAACTAATAACAACTAGTGGTTGATGCGACAATAAATAACTAATTAAAAAAAAAAAAATCAACTGGCTTCTCAATAGTTTTATGGAACCAAGTTTTTGAACTCGTAAAACAATTCTTTGCGTAGTCACTGTCGAAACCTTCAGATGATGAAGCGATATTTAAATTTAATATATTATTCAAATATATGCTATTCCTTTGCAAGCATTGGCACCTTTCTACATTTAAAATTTAAAAGATCGATTATACCAGTGTACTGAATTCCCAAAATCTTATCTTACTTTTGCATTTAATTCTTTAACCACTGACTATGAGGCACGATGTTTCGCTTGCATTTTTCAAGCAAGATTTATTGACCAACGTAGTGCTAAAGCACTAGGCGGCCGATACGCACGGCTAGTAACATTTCCATTAAAATGTTGCCTCATTGTTGTATTTAACTGACGCGAGCTAATTTATGGACTGCGGCTCGCATTTATTAACGTTAAAGACCCAGTTAAGTGAACGCAAGGTCTCAATACCGTCTGGAAATCGAGCAATAAATAACTCCGCAACGTCGAACACTTTTCAGCCACGGTAATTCCGTTCCATTAGTGTCGAAACACTAATTACCCACGCCAGTTCCCGATCTAGCCCTCGGAATATCCAGCGAGATACTATCCAAGATTTTGAATAAACACCGGCGCAGATAGTATCGATGCCCAATGGTTTCTATTTACGGTAACACGAGATAAGGATAGTTGGCGCGAACTATGCAATCTTTCCGCGGTATCGCGTTCTCTTCGGTGCCCAGCAGGTGTCCTAACGCCGCCTGACAGTCGCGCGCGCCGCGATATTAATAACGCAAATACGTTCCGCAACAATGCAAATTACGAAACCGCTTGATCCCGGTTTAAAAGTCGCTAATCTGCTTGGCCTAATGACCGCCGGCGGATAATAAGCGGGTTACCTAAAGGGCCCTAACGTCGGCGTTCGCGAAAGCCGAGATCGATACGTGGCTGAATTTCGCCAGATCGAATAATAATCGTCGTCGTTACACTGGGCCGGGCTCTTCGATTAACCCGGATAACCCCGTGGGTCCCCAAAGGATCGCGATAATACGATCTCCCGCGTTTATCTATCGTCGATTCGTGGCTCCGAGAAACTCCCTCTTGCTCAACCCGGGCCGAGAGCCAGTGATTCACGAGTCGTGTTGCACGTTACGATTCCAGCATGATACACATAGGTCCTGGTTACGCGTGCAAACGGCGTACCTGTGCAAGTACAGTCTTGCGACACGTTCATCCACTCTCTAATTACCCGAGCTTCCTTCCACGCGTCCGCGGTGCATGTCCAACAACGTATGGCCAAGTCTAACGGCACCCGGAGCATTAATCACCCTACGCCCCATGGGACTGACATTGTTTTCCGCGGCTCCGACACTGTCGCAGAACCGTCGCCGCCTTTTTATCCCGCTGGATGCTGATGTCTCTTTGATTGTGGAACGTGGTGCTTCTTGCGAAGACCGTCTGCATTGGTGTCGTCTTCTGATGCTATCTTTAAGGGCCAGGTAAAGGTATTTTTAACCACTGACGCATTGGGCATTATTATCAACGATCTCACATCGCCGTCTATATTTTGCACAATTTTTACCTGAATCTTCTGCCATATACAGAGCTCTTAAGCCTTTGTATATTATTTATTGAACGTAAAGATTGAGCCATTAAATGCGTCTGCGTACAGTGAAACTTTCATTACCTGAACTCTTGGTATTCGAGTTCTTTATTAGATAAATATGTTTCATATTTAAATCGTGCCTTTTGCGACATAATTTATTATGCAATTCAGTTCGAATTTATTCCAGCACTGTTACCAAAGATCTGTCCATTACCAAAGATCTGTCCAAAGATCTGTCCTAATACAGGAGTCCTTTTATTTCGTTTGTATAACCAAAAATCTACTGCATTGTAAGACATGTCTTTGTGACATTTCTTAAAAATGTGACCTTAAAATGTAACTTAAAGAATAAAATACAATTTCAAAATTAAACTAAAAGAGCGTCAAGCATGTAATGGTTTATTCGAAGAGGCAAGAGCATGTAACGGATTGTCCCAAATCGAGCAAACCACGAATTCACTTCGAAACATAAAAGTGGGACACGGTACCAGGCTGCTTTAATATCCGAACGATTTTGTCGGCCAATTAATTCGTACAGGAGTTCCCTGTTCGCGAGGTAGTTCGTGTGGTCAAGCATTCGAGACCTCTGTTTCGCCGGCAGCGGGCGGAGCCGCACGAAACGGTGGTTAACGCGGGAACAAACGATTCATGAACGCGCGCCCGTAGATCGTTACGATTATTCTAAAGCGTGGCACGGCGAGCAGAAAGCGTTCAAACTTGAAACACGTTGCGGGGGGAGAATGAGTCAGAGCCGAGCTATATCTCCTAGACCGACTAGACCAACCGCCTGTCCGTTGTTGCCCGGCAATTACGAACGGGTGAGGGTCGTGGAACGTTCGCACGGGAGGGGTTTGCCTTGCGAAATAATAAACGCCGGCTCCTTTATCGATTCGATGCACGGAACCGCGCTGCCGTGGAGGAGATCCAAGAACAGTCGGGGAAACCATTGACATTGCCGGGCCTCGCCAGTCTGCATTTTAACGGCTCGAGTCCTGAAGACTTCCTTGTCACTACTAGTTTGAAATTCTGACGTCGACCAATTTAAATTCATCGGGCCGCGCGGCGTGAATCATGCGGCCGATCATTATCTGTCAAATCGTTGGGCACTAGCTGGACTAACAAGAGGTATTTGTCAACAGTTAATAGCTCTTCCAGGATGATACCATTTGCATGACGGCTTTCGGGATATGCCCGAAATGCGTGGGCAGGCTAGGGGATGTTTCCCGACGATACTGACGGAGTGTAGGTATTCATTTATGCGGAGCGTGTTTGGGGTATTGGTGACTCAAGGGTTCAGCGTTGGACCCTAGAATAGTGAACCTTCTTGACAAGTTATAACTTAATATGTTTGAGATTATTTATAACTGTATTTAGCAATTTTTGGACATGAAACTGTAGATAATTTTAAAAAATTGCCAGAAACTAGATCGTCCAATAACAACATTTATATTCTGCGGCTAAATGGACCCAAACCTCACCGCCTATTAAACTATCTCCTTATAATTTAAAATAGCAGAGCCAGTTACTGCGGCGTAACCAATTATTTTTTAACTAATTGCTCCAAATATTGTCTTTACTTTATTTTTTTCTGAATAAAAACATATAATACATCTTATTCGACAAATATAAAGTTATTTGTTACAAAGTAACCGGCTCCAATACCTTGGTTTGCATTCGTCTGCCGCGTCCAGACGGTGACATATTTGCAGGTATCAGATCTTGTCGACAATTTTTGTTCCCTAAGGGCAATATCAACATCGTAGTAAAAGTACTCGCAGTTGGAGAAAGTGTATTGATTTTGCATCTTGTCCTCAGGGTAGGACAAAGCAGAAAGTAGTTGGAAGTAACACCGGTAGCACAATCGAGTCCGATGTTTCTCTAGCGAACTGGAGTTTGCATAAAAGAAAGTGGCGGCCATGTTGAGCACCGCCAACACCGACGCCTTTCATATTTTCTAGTAACGATTCTGATATTCTTATGGAACCTGGTATATAGAATTTTTCGATCAATTTTCTTCGTGTCTAATGTTAAACAGTTCTGATACTGTTGATTTCGGTGTTCGCGCGAGGAAGCTCTTCGGCCGATCCCGTCTTCCTAGAGGCTCCATTGCCGCGGTTAAAAGGCCAATTAAGCTCGGCCGGTGATAATGCACGAGAGCACTCAGGAAATCGATTTGTACAGACCAATCGGCATCCAGTCGACCATATCCGGCACCATGGAGAAACCATATGGTCTCGGAATGACACGACATTTCCACGAAGGTAAGCGGCTCCCTCGGCTAGGCTAGGAAACGCACGCGAGCCGGCTCACCTGAACGGTGCACTTTCTGCCCTTCGTTTTGCGGTGGTTCGATTCATCTTGACTTTTCAAGGCGAGTGTAGGGTCATCGTCGTCGCCCACGAAACGGACGAATCGGTATGAATGAACGCCGGGCATGAAGCCGCGGGTCGGCGAGGGGAGGTGGAGAGGCTCTTTTCGAGGGTGCTCACGTGCCTGTCACGTGAGGTAGGCACGCCCATTGTCTCGCGGAGAATGCAGCGGAGTCGTGTGCATGTGTGCCGGTCGTGTGGTGACTATCTCGCACACGCGTAAGACCGTACGGAGGTGTGTACGCGTCTGTGTGTCGCCGGCGGCGGTGGCACAACGCAGGTTACGAGAACGGTGGCTGAATATTAAAGAGGGGAAGAAGTAAAAGGCGATAGGATGTGGCGCGAGGTGGAGACCGAACGGAAGTACCGCGACACCGGCGCTAATCGTGAAAGAAAACCGTTTTGCCGAGAGGGTCGTCCGTTTCAGTATCCAAGTGGCTCGGCTTTTTCTCGATTCAGCGCCGGTCGGAGTCGTCCTTCAATCGCTCAACCCTCCTGCGATCCTCCTTTCAGCCTCTACAATAATCGAAAGAGTGCTGAGGACGCAGGGAAGAGATTCAACTGTTTTTCCTTTGGAATTCTAGGTTGCGCACGCATTTAACTCGTTTGCATCCAGATCTAGTTATCGTCGGTTTTGGTGGCACTTGGATGCTTATTATTTTGCACAATTTTCGCTCCCTCTTTGCTTACAATTATTTTCAGTCAATTTCAAGACAGAGGAACTGTTTAATTTCTTTTCACCCTCCTACTGTTTTCTTCTATGTCAATTACTAGGCTTAAAATATATAGTTGTAGGAATTCAGAAATAAAAGATTTCCGCCTTTGAAAAAAACTGACTGTATGAAAAGGAAATAATAATTACAATGAAATGTCAATTTGACGTGAAAATATAGCGTCGAGTCAATGAGATCCGAGTGCGAAAGGTTAATAGTAGCCGCATTAACGGTTTCATTTCTGAGTACAGTCCTCAAACAAGTATAGCCGAGGGATAATGTTGTAATTTCTTCCAATAGCTTCCTCTATAATAAGATTTTGTTTAAACCTCATTTTGCTTTTCATCTTGATATAAAATAGTATCTCAAGCTTATAGTGTCCGCAATATAGTGTCCAGTATCCATAAAATAATCTTTATTATTACAAAATATTATTTTAAAATTACAAACTGTTATTATAAAATGTTAAACTAGACATGGTTGATCGGGGGTGATCAGCTTGCGACCTAATAGCAGTATCGAAGAAATGGAAACACGAGGTCGATAAAGAGCTCGAGCATGGGGAGCCAGTCTCTAGACGAAATTCACGGCACGCGATGGCTCGTCGTTCACGTATTAAAGATTCAGCAGGAAATGGCGGGGGGCCCTCGTCGCCTAGCATACACCTAGGATCATTCTTCCATCTTTATGCGATGGCTGGCAAGGGCAATTTGCCATTTATTTTCCGGCCGGTTTCCATCGTGCTTGCAATTCGCAACGGGTGGAAGCGAATTACTCGTGGCATTCGAGGAATTCCCGGGTCCCGGCGTTGCTCACGGTGTGTCACTCTAATTACTCCACGGCTGATCGAACACCGATCGCTCCGATTGGGCAATCGTGAATGTCTTTTCTCCGTTTCCGCGAGAAACGGGCGATTAGGGTCGATGCACGTCGAGCGTAATTCGCGTCACGAGGCGACGGAAGAGTGTCAACGGTGAAATCATGGAGAAAGACGGCCGGACGTTGCCGATCGATCGGTCTGACCGAAGATCGAGGCAACAATCGCGATAACCAATACCGGGGATGTTTTATTCCTCCTAATTGTGTCGGCGATTAGGTCTCGTTAACGAGAGTGGCTCCGGAATGCTTTATCGGCTGGTAAATTAATTGGTACGGATGTAACCCGCGCACGAGGTAGAGCATGGTAACCGTCTTACGGTTCGGGTCACGTGTCCTCCATTACCGATCACAGGAAAAAAATCGATGGGTTTGTTACGCTGCTAATGGAGAATGATGACTCGGAGAAATTCGAGGCGATTGTTGCAATTAATGGTAAAGATTCCGGGTGTAAACACCGATTAGAAGCTCAATGATGGCAATTTAATGTCGATTCGCTGTACCCACATCTCCCAACTTGGGAGAAATCATTAATGACTGTCTCGAAGACTTCAACAAGTACTCGGCTAGATTGTAGACATTATCATTTATATTCTTCTGAATTTTCTGGGACACTATGTCACACAATTATCAAATAAGGTTGGAAAGATTTTCATATTCTTTCGAATATAGCTAAAAGATTAATGGCCATTATTTATACAAATTTCTGATTACTCAAAAGTCTACAGTACAAAAAGTTTTGTGAGCATTTATGTGATTGCTAATTTAATAATCTCCCCCTTTTCTGCTGTCACACACAATCTTTAAAATTTCTCGCAGAAATCACCCTTTCTATGGCATACATTGGAATATCAGTGTATCAAGAATGCATAAAAAATGATTTCAAAAATCATGATAGACGAACGATGAGTTACCTGGTGCTAGTGGTCAGCTTAGAGTAACTTTCCTATACAATTGTGTGCTTTTGGAGACGGAAGTAGCATCAGCTTACGGGAAACGCCGGCGAACCGGACGTTAAGTAGGAACGACGAGGAGCAAAGGACAAAAAGGAAATTTGGTATGAAATGCCCGGCCTGTCCGGCGTGGCAAGGTGCAGCGCGGTCGTGCAGTATAATGCAACGGCAAAATGGAAATGTAGCGGGCAGCATCGAAGCGAAAACGAGCGAATGTAAACAGGAGGAGGCAGGCGTGTGTGGTGGCTGGGCCATCGAGGCTTCCGCTTGTTTAGCTCTGTTTGTTTTGGCTGCGCCGCGCGAGACGAGCTGCCGCGCTCTAACTCTTTCTCTCTCTGCCTCTCTCTTCCTCTCTTTTTCTCTCTCTTTCCCCCATTGCGATCGGTAGTGTTATATTACTGTCTAAACGGCTTTTTCCGTTTCGTTCTTTTTCTTCGGTTTCGTTTTTATATGGGTGACCGACGTCAGCCGGTTTTACGATGTCGTGCCGGCCGCGCCACGGTGGACAAAGATCGGCCGCGTGAGAAATTAACCTGCGCGCATGCGAGCACGCGAAAAAAGGAACGTGCCGATGGCCAAAGAAACAAAGCGGACCAGTCGATACGAGTAGATACGATTACCGAGTCGAGCAGATCGCACGGAAGTATTATGTTTACCGTGTAAACCGGCAAAAACGCTACGCGCTGCGCCGCCATTCATTGTAAAATGCTAGCCGCGATTCTAATCCGTCATGCGAATGCAACTGTCGGATCATTGTGTGGTCGCGTGACGGAAAGCTTTCACGTTTCCTTTTTTCGTTAAGGTAGGGAACGTTATCTAGGAATCGATGGATCGGTTGCTACCCCAAATGCCACCGCGACAACGGACGCGGTCACTAAACGTCGGGCCCATAAATGGTTACGCTCTAATAAGAAAAATGCTCCTAATTGCGGAGGGTGTCTCTCTGTTAAGTATCTTTATTGTTATCGACCATATAAGAATTGATGGGGAAGCTAGGAGAGGAGAGTGCGATCGTGCTTGGCCGATCTGTCGCCAAGGTCGCTTCAAGGTTAACGAACTTTAATTGCGGAGTAACTGGTCCCGTTGTGAGACAGTGTCATCTGGCAGAGTAAATGTAATTAAGATTGGGATACCTCACAATGGGCGACAGTTCGAAATTGTTTTAGATAGCTCGATGATTGTTTGCAAATTGAATTGGCAATCGTGTAACCAGGTGCTGTGGAAGAACGAGTTAGACTTGTAGGTTCTAAGAACGTACAATTAATTTTTTTGAATGTGAAATGAATGACTATTCTTCTATTGTCTATGCTTGATCGATAGAAGAGGTATAATTTAACTTAGAAATAATTTAGATTTATTTGAAGACTGTCGTAGAAGAAACAAATTTATTCAATAATTTTCAATGCTAGCAATTTTACTAATCATGCAATTAAAAATACCCCTTCAAAGGGGTTTCAGTTTTGCCATGATCGTCGCTTTTTAGAAAAACTCGTTTTCTATCAAAAATGTTCTTCAATGAATTCAAAAATAATGAAGTACTTCATCTTGTATTAAATTGAATTGAACAATAGTTTAATAGAAATACTATCGTGTATCGTTTTATACCGATATAAACTTTGTTCTTATCTAGATCTTTCACTATTTTTCTTATAATATACGTTTCGATTAAGAAATCTACATGTGAAAGTTATTATAATTTTAAGAACATTAAAACAAAAATTCTAAAACCGGTCATTCTGTAAAAAAGCTTTCTCGCACTATTAAAGACCAGAGTATACCATTTTTAAATTAAAAATTAAAGTTACTGAAGTGAGATTCGCATCGCTTACCCTTGAAGCGGTTGCAAAGTATCCCCTCCAGATTATTCATTACCAGCGACGTCGATTGATTTAAACGTAGAGAAAAAAGGATCGTCGAAGAAGCGAAAGTTCGGTGAACCGAAGATTCGAGGGACGTAGACCTGGGTGCGCACCCTTTAATCCCATTTAACGCGTCGGGTGGCTCGGGCGCGCCTAAAGTCGCGTTGAAACGCGATCCAGGTATATATCGTTCCGCAGTTCCGGTGTTCCGGACGTCCCGTTCCGTCGTTCCACGGTTCGAGCGCGAGAGTAGGCAGTTGCGTGTGTCGTGTCAGTTATATCTCGGCAGCGAGTGCCGTCAGGCGCACGGGTGTTACGACGCGCGTCGTTCCTTCGAAATCCTCGTGTATCCTCGACTCGTCGCATCCCATTCAAACAACATTGTGACAGTTTTACAACGGCCACAGTCGTGTCCTCGTTGGGACACAGTGTGCATTTCGTGCAGTTACAAAGTGTCGCCTCACGATCTAATTCCTCGTTCGATCGAATCATGACAGTCTACAACGATTCGCGCGGTTCTGTTTCGAGAGCGTCTACACTTCGATTGCTACAAGTGAGAGAAACGTTTGTGATTTTCGCGAGAAAGGCTTCGATTTTTCATCTAAGTTCTGTCACGTACACGTGATACGTACCTCGCTGCGTCGCGTTTTCTTTCGATTTCGTTTGATCGAATCGATGCTCGTCGGCGATACCGTGCTCGTCGGCGATACCGTGCTCGTCGATGGTGGCATGCATGGCGGGACACAATCACCGGCAGGACATTGTAATGAATTATGCAGGAGATCAAATCACGCCTATGCGAGAATCATCGACTTTGCACGCTCGATCCTCCCGTATTAATGCGCTGATGTCGCTCGCTGGCTGCTGTCGTTACCTGTGAATATTACCAGTGCCTTAAGCGTCTAAAGCGTTGCTACTGTCTCCTTACAAGTTTCTGACAGAGGACATTATAATTACTCTGGTGTTCGTCTTCGCAGTGGCAGTGTAACCTCGCAGGATCTCGATCGGCGTAAACAGGGATGTTTACCAACAATTACCGGACTACAGTTCGTCGCTTCGATTTTAGCGTACGAGTTGTGAGCTGTCTTTTCTTGTGACTCACGACGCACACGTGTTCTACTGTGTAACAATCGCTTTCGTAATATTGACAACTTGTTGGCCGCACAATTAAACTCGCGCGAGACGTTCCATTCTGCGAAACACGCCGCCGTTGTTAACACCGTGAAACTGCGCCTGCGCGTACCCCCGAGTCGATCAAGAATATCGAGATCGAGATGTGGCGTTATTTCGGTAATCAAACGATCGCGGTAGTAGGGGGAGTGTCCTTAGGATTGCCAGATGTGCTCAATGCAGAGTACGTTTCTTTTTGAGGTATGTCAGCGTTGTTCTCTTTAGTATTTTTATTATCGTACTCTGCTTTTCCTTTTTAGTTCGTAGTACATATTTAGTTCCAACTTAATGAATCAAATAATTTCGGTAGATCAGTAGCTTATAATCTCGTCGATGATTCGGATTGTTTCAATCTATAGTACATTGATAAGAGCATTTGCCAACGACGCTAATTTCATTAATATAAGATATTAATTCGTTTTAAACTTGTTTTATAATATTAATTTACTTTAACATTGATATGAAATATAATATCGTTTAAAATTAATATAAAATCGGAGACGCTGTTAATGTTGTAGAACGTTTTCCTTTAGATTTTATTTTCTGTATCATTTGGCAGTCTTAAGTGTATAGTGAGTTCGAACGTTGACAGTGTGGATACAGTGGAATTGTGAGTAACGTGATTTCCCGGAGAATCATTAGAAGTGGAAAACTCGGATAATCGTCATGGCTTACGTGCTCTGGCGAGTCTTTATGAAGAGGTACTCGAAGGTGCGGCTGGGCATCAGGAATTTACCCGTAAGTGTGGACAACCTTCGTAATTTGAAACACCGCTACCTCGAGCATGCTATTTTCTGTTAGAATTTTACTGGTATACTGTTTCGCGCACGTCGAACGACCGTTGTAATTACGCTGGCCATTGAATACATTATGCAACCCGTTGACCGGAAATCTGCGCGAACGTGAATCGCGCGAATTATCGGTTTCGATTCTTCGCGCCATTTTATATTCCCCGCGCGATTCGAAATCGTCCGGAGATTGGTCCAGCGTTTAAATAAACAACAAACAGCTGGCAATGGCTGGGCAGGCATGTCGCCGTCGATTTTATTACAAAGAAGCATAGATTATTGCTAAATATTTTAAGATATTATATTTTTCGATTGTGGGTATTTTTCAGAAAATAAAAATAGAAATTTCTTCTTTTTCCTTAAGAAATTATAGGCAGTTTTATTTGAATACTTTTATCCCCACTATTTTAAATTATTATTAATACTTTTATTTTTTATTGCTTTAAATTTTGTTTCGATATTTTTATCACTATGTACAAAATATGTAGTCTAATGGCTTCGTTGATTTAGTATGCAATTATACAAAACAATTTTCAAGATCTCCTTGTAATACCATTGAAAGCACGTGACTTTTATGACCTTTTCTAAAACCAATTAACTGGAACATTTATTGTCTAACAGGGAAAACAATTAAACGTTCTCCAAACCGGCTTTGAAATAAAGATAGGAAAAGTATCGAATGTGCCAATGCTTGATCTCAGGTTTCTGGGTTAAAGGTGAGGCTTTGTTTACCTACTACACTGAAACCCAACATGTACATACACACATACATAGTGTAAGGCACTATAATTTCATTGATTATAAATCGTCCTCTCGTACCAAGAAAAAACGATACTTTAATATTACTATAGTATAGTACAGGTACAAACCTAGACTATAGTACAGCTTTTTCTTTTCCTTGTCACGCATATGCAATACTAATCAATTGTTGCATATGTAGCACTGGATTTTTTATAACATAGATAGTTTCGAAAATCTTTCTACTTGAACATTTCTCGTCATTGTTTTTAAGGCCCCGATGGCAATTTCTCGTGTCAATTTTAAATGATTTATGTCTCGAATATAAATATATACGAAACCCTGAATTTCGAACAGCTGTATGGCCGTCGCAGAAAGTGCAGCGTATCCGTTCAGAGTACGGTGTAATTATTAGACTGCAACCGAGGCTAATGCGAGCACGGTAATTGGATAATTGCCGTTCAGCCTGCGTACCAGTTCTTTTCTCTCTTTTTATGGTTCCGCGGCAGACATCGCATCGACGTCGATTCGTATCGATTCATCATGATCGATCGGATGCGTGTACGGTTCATTGAATTTTCCTCGCGCGGGATTCTTTCTTAAAATCGTTTCATCGTTGGTGCGCGACGATAGACGGCACGCAATTATCGGTAAAGAAACGTTTCTTATTTTGCCATCGCGCCGCCATCGTTATTAACACGTTGACTGTCGATCGAAGTTACTCTTCTTCGTCTCTCGTTTACGCTCCGATGAGACTATACCACGTTTTCTAGCTTTCCCTCTCTCTCTCCTCCACCCTACCTCCCTTTCTCTTCGATTTAGATGGTTATTCGACCAGCCTAGCCAATTTTCTGACCTGCAATTTTCTCGACATTAATCTGTCAAGATCACACTTTCATTGATGTCACTTCGTTTTGGTTAAATAATCATCTTGTTATCAATGCAAAGCTTCTCGCCGGTATGTAATCTAGCGAACAAATAGGAACGGAGTCAATAAATTGTCTAATGCACGAACATTTTGAAATAAATCTGTGATTAATGATGAAATTCATTTTTCTTCCATTGCTCTAGGAAATGTGAATTTCTAAAATTTATTCACTACATATATTATTTTGTATTCCATCCAATTATTGCAGACCAAATGCTTTCCAGACAAAATAAAACTACAAATTCCACGAATGTCGAACATTCGATTACAAACTATTTGATCGAGCCAGAATTTTTTTGCCGGTACTAGCCAGCAAGGTGGGTGGCGGCAGCGTTGGATCAGTCGTAGACTTGTATACTCGGCTCTCATTTGTCGATAGATCCTGTTATTAAATTTTCCCGGTGAACGGGTTGACTTGCCGGCGAACACGGCGCCGACAGGCCTCCGTGAGGCGTGTTTAATCAATCAAGGAAAAGAGGTTCCCCGATGACCGGTCTGTGTACCCAAAGGCACACCCTGCTAATAAATTTCGTACAGCAGACCGGAAGGGAAATATAACCGTGGGGGCAGGGTGCAATGCAATTTACGACGTGTCGGGTTGGATTACTTTGATCGGCGCGCCGGACGATCTATTCCGCGGTCAGGCGAACCACTGTTTCATTCTGGAGAGATTAGGATACCTGTTAACCGACCGATCGATACGCTGTTCGTTAACAGTTAACACGTTCCCCCGATCTTGCATTTTAATTTCCTGATCCGTTTTCTCCGAGTCCAATAGAAGCGTGTTTGATTTTCGGGTTCTTGAACCTTGTTCTCAGATATTTTTATCTCTGGTTAACGAGCGTTGCACTAATCGGAGTTGCACCGTGAACTTCAAACACCGGTCGATAAACCATCTTAAATGGTTCTTCTAAAGTATACGATGAAATCGAAACGAGGCAGTTCTAGCCGCTGGGAAAACAGTGAATCCGCCGCTCTCAGAATAATTGATAAAGCTATCGACGAGATTGTTCACGCGGTTTCGCTGGTCTTTGTGTGAAATTCTTGGAACAGCGTGGCGATTTGTCGGACCTTCCTCAGACCTCGTTTCTTAATCACTTCTGCCACGTAAATCGGTTCGAGTGAATAATGATCGCTCACCCATTGACTAGCTATCTTCCGTTGTCCTTGCGAAAGAAGTCTTTACACAACTGATCGTTCTCCCTTCAATGCCGTCTTCGAATCGGCAATTGTTCATTATGAAACGCTTTGGGCTCTTCGGTTGATTGTTTTTTATGCAATGGATTATGCTGGGGAGCGAATCCTGTGGGACGTTATGGGCTATTCAATCTTCCGAGGCTACGACGAAAGTAAATAACAAACGATTAGAGGAATTGTTTCTCTGAGAATCATAATCGTTTGCAGCTCTTGGTCTGTGTCGTAAGGGATCATTTTACTTCTTCGTAACAGTATTCTTCGTGACCTGCGGAAGGGGATCATGCCACTTTGTAGTCAGACAAGATCGTTGCAAATATCTATCTTCTATGATAATTTTAGGGAACGACAATAGTTAGTGTTTAAACTTTTACTAAGTTACTGCTTTCATGTGACATATTTTCATTTCATTCTTTTATATTATACCATTTGTTCTATTAGATTTATACTAGTTCTCTATTACATCTATATGTGTAATAATTTTATAATTTTATATAGCAATTCTGTATTATATTCTCAATAGTCTCAGATTATAGCAGAATTTTACCGGGTATCCTACATTTTATTCAACAAATTTTAACAGATGTTGTAAGGCATTTCTATTCGCGGAACCGAAGCAAAAATTTTATTAAAATCATACAAGAAAATCATTTAACGGACTGATTACTTTCTCTACTTTAAAACAATATTTTCAAAGAGTGCTCATCTCGAAAAACTGAGTTTTAAGGCCTAGCATAAGTATTCATTGTCTATTTGGAATGAAAACAAAGAATGTCTCAAGAAAGTTCTTCCTATATTTGAACCATTTTATCCTGATAGTCAATGCTGAAAATCATCTAGGCGGGCGTAAAAAAATCTTGTTTCTCGATCCTTTGAAGGCAGAGAAGATCCTCTTAATAAATTAAGTGTGCGCCAGAGGGTGGGAGGTCAAAAAGGTAGGGTAGACAAGCCAGAGGGAGACTGTTGGAGAGCAGTCGGGAAGAAAGGAGCGGTAGGCGGTCAGAAACAGCCGGGCTGGGGGGTGTGGAGGGCTGGGAGGAGGGGTTGCAATTCAGTTTGCGGTCGCCGAGTCAGGTTACGTTAGGTTAGTCCAGCGGTTGGTCCCCGTGACCGTGAACCACGGCTGACCTGCGACACAAACACAGTCTCTCTCGTTTCTCTCCCCCCCTTTCACTCACTCTCATTCTCTCTCTCTCTTTCAGTCATTCTCTCTCCATCCCTTTTTCTCTTTCTCTTTCTCTCCGACTCTCTTCCCTCCCACCTTCCATAAATCTACCTGCACTACATCGCGTCTCGTTCCACGGTTGAACCATTCTCTCTTTCTCCTTCTCGGCTCCGTGGCGTTGCATTGTGCGCTCTTCGGGATCTTCGAGTGATAAATACGGCTGGGCCACCCTCTGTCTATCCTACTCCGGCCGCGGACCTCTCCTCCCCGCTCGCGGAACCGTTTCCCGGTTTTATCGTAGTTACGAGCGGCGAGGAACTCCCCAGAGACATCGTCCCCGCGCGTGGGCGTGCGCTGATCTATTTCGTTTTTCTCCGAGCCGTGCTTACCTTACCCGGTTGTTTCGCTGCCTGCTTGCCTGCCTGCCCGCCGTCCTCTTATCGTCGTTAACAATTGTCCGGGACCCGGCGCGGCCCCGGGAATATCACACGTTCCCTACGAGACGCTGCCAATTGTCCTCGCAATCCTCCCCGGACCGCCAATCGCTCGCGATGCACGTAATGTGCACCGGACGCTGCACAACTGGTGGTCCACGCTTTCCTCGAATTAGATCAGCCGCGTTTATTTGGTAGAACAACAAGTTTTCGCATGCTTTCGAAAACGTAGTTGGCTGGGACTAAGAGATGTATCATCATTTTATCCTATTTACTCATTTTTATTTAATACTGTTTTTACTAAAGGGATTGGAGAACATTTCTTAACGCTTCTTAATACAAATTATTTGTTATATTCTATGTTTTCTACTTAATCACTTCGCGATTTTTGCCATAGTCATCTGAAAATTAATTGGATAAATTGTATGATACAAAATATCGGTAGAAATAGTATTACCCATTTTCAATATGGCAAGCATGACCTCACATTTAGAGGATTACAGCGTCGAGTATGCATCAAACTTATAATCCAGAAACGTTATTTTAAAATAGAGCTTTCAAGCTTCAATTTAAAAAAAGGGTCATCATCTTTCGATGATTTTTCTCGGTGTTATCGTTGGTCAAAGTTGACTAATTTTTATCCATATATTTTCCATGCGATAATCTTTTTGCGTAGTAGAGGTAATTTCACGTAGTAAATTGTAAGAGTAACAACAAGCGAAGGCAAGCCGATGCCTCTGAAATTGGTAGCAAAACAGAGGCATCAAGATGTATGAAACCGCAGAGCGCACTTGTACTACTCCCTGCAACCTTGATCGAACACTGCCGAGCAGTAATAACGCAGTTCAAAGTATTCTGAACTCATCGTCTACGACCGGGGAGCACAATGGTAGCCGTGCTCAGGGAACAGATAAAAGCGTGGTGGCGATTGAACCGGCGGATTTATCAATAGATTGATGTTCCCCTTCTGGATATCGCAATGTTGTTGCGCGTTATCATGCTCGCGAGTATGGGAGAAAGTGGAATCCGTCTCTTCGCGTTGACTATTAATTGTTTCGTCTTGGCGCTAATTTAATTGCAGCAGAGGCAGTATCGGGTGACGCCCACGGACGGTAGCCTCTTCGTTTATCGGAAATAATTTGTTCCATTATCGGCGCACTTGCGAATCGAATGTGGAAACACCGAGAAGAATGTTTCCTTTGGACGAATGTAGGCGGACAGATTGATCGATGGCTCTTTAATCGCTATTGTGAACGTTCACGGCCGTTGCAGATCGGATCAGCCATGTGAGATGAGTCTCGCAGTTGAACGAACGAGCCTCGCATTCTGTCCATCCTGCATTTGCATACTCATTGCGAGCCGTTTGTCCTCTTAATTCGTTTAAGACTGTTACGAAAACCCTCTCGCCGACACGTTATGCTCTCGGGCCCGCAATAAAAATCGTCTGGTCGTACTCGGTTCGTGTAAAATCCAGTAGACGTACGTAGGGGTTTCGGAAGATAACGAAACTAACATATCAGCTTCTAGTCAAATTATCTGTATATTTCCTAGGCTCGGATTGGCTACTTTTTATTTTTCTATCATTTTTATTTATTATTCTTCAA
Source organism: Augochlora pura (assembly GCF_028453695.1). NCBI lineage: Eukaryota > Metazoa > Arthropoda > Insecta > Hymenoptera > Halictidae > Augochlora > Augochlora pura. The sequence goes on from NC_135778.1 coordinate 13,585,151, forward strand.
TAGCAGCTTCGAGGTGGTCAATTATTTCCATCAAATAATAAAAGGTCTTATGTGGATCATAAATGTATTTATATTTACACCATATAATTACATTCTAAATGCTATTTTACAAACCACATTTAATTACATTAATCCTAGGTTCGTGTTGCTCGTCAAAAATTACGGATTTAAAATTTTACAATTTCCGATTATCGAGACTGCACGGATACATTTATAAGAAATTCATTCTTTCGTATAATTTTTATTTTCTTTCTCCTTTTTGTACAAAAGGATTTTCCCGCGAATAGATGAATGAAACGAGACAAATAAAAGAAATAAGAAAACGACGAGAAGTCCAAATTTCAAGAAGTTTTTTTCTCCGACGATATCTTGTTCATTCCATAAATCTCATGGCGACCATAAATCCCGGGACAAACTCCCCAGAAGGAAACACGTGACGACACGGAGATACAACCACACAAATTTACTTGAGCATCTTTCCCAACGGACGCTGCACAGAAAAATCCGTCTTCTCATACTTTGCCCAACGATATCTTGATTTATACCCGCGCGGGTACCGTTTGTTGACTGCTACCGACTAGTCATCGTACTCGTGGTGAACAACGAGAGAACGAGGAACGAGAGAAAAACCATGTGAACAAGTAGTGTGTGCCTACGACCAATTATACTTGGGCTTTTTAATCAGTCGTCGCTCGTAAAGCATGGGGCCAGAGACTTTCATATAATTTCTCTCTTTATATTCTTCTGAGATTACTGGGAACTATAAATACCGCAAGAAGCGTATTAACTGTTCTACAATTTAGCTATTATACAGGAAATGCGATTTACTCCGTGACAAATCAATTAAATTATTCATATAAATATCGTATGGTTTCGCTGCTACTCTGCTCTGATATGCATGAATGCTGAGTAAAGATCGTATTCAATTGGTCTTGCATCGTACATGAGTAATAAAGAGTGTATAGCATGATTGGACAAGTGGACTGATAAACGTGGACATGTTTTATGATAATCAGATTGTGGCTTTTTATGCAAGGTCAATATTTTCGAAAATGTTGAACAGAATTCCATTGTAAGTTGACGAGACAAAACTTGTATATTTTTCTGAAATTTTAATAATGATAATAATAATATTTATTGTCCCTACGTGGCTGACTTTGCTACAGAAAGTGTACTAATATTAATTATTCGAGTAAAGGTGTACAAGCATAATAATAAGAATAATAATGATGGTAATAAAAATAACAGTAAGATAAGAACCAAGGGTGGTTACATACAATAGCGATGACAGAGCGTATAGAAGCAGTAAAGGAATTGCAGGAAAGGTCGAGAGAATAATAAGGATTGGCATTGACGAGTAATCAGTTTAAACAGTTATGGTGGTCATAAAGTGTACGATGTGCTTCTGTGAGAAGAATAGAAGATTATCTAAACTTATTAGCCGGTGCGTGAAAGTCTAATCTTACGAGAGTTTAGGGAGAGGAGATAGTCTGTTTAATTAGTTTATATACAAATAGACTGCGGATCTTTATGTAAAATAAAAATCTTCTTCATTAATTGCAATATCTAAGAACTACATAGCCATTCATTTCTTCGCTTGATAATGTAAATAATTTAACGTTAATACAATAATCGTTTCAAATTGTTTAAATCCGCAGACTAGTTTTATAGGTCGAAATACGGGCGAGCAAAAATTAATAGCGGTTTCACAGACGATTAGGGGTGAAAATCGTAGATTTCTCTAAACGCCGGCTACGTGTGAGAACAGCTTAGCGCGCCGACAATGAAGAAGTTTGATCCAGACGCGAAACCCGGTAAATGGAGCACCGAGGTTAAACGGCTGGAGCCTCGTTTCATTTTTCTCGCGGCCTACATGAGCGATTATGATTAACCGTAGGAAGAGAGAACAGAAAGAAAAAAGGCAGAGCCTAAAGAGACGTTCTTAGACGACCCGTCGGCGTGGCACGATGCTTCGATCCGAGCGAGGATGCGCCGCGCTACGCCGCGCCACGCCGCGCCGCGTGCAATTTCACTTACTTTCGCCGCTAATTAATCGAGCTCGCTCCGAGCCGGCCGACTTGCAACGTTCGTGCGGACCAGAGAAAGGTACGCTATGCAAATTCCGTCGAAAAAACGAAACGCGTGCCCTTCCCCCACCTCCCCGGTGTTCCTCTGTTCCGGCGTGATCGTCTCGACTCCACGGCTCGTTGCTTCCATTAAGTATCGTCATTGTGTCGTGCCCGGAACCTTGAAGAGAATCCACGAAGGGAGAAAGTGGTGGTACCGCCGTCGAATTTTCATCGTGTCTTTGTCACACGATATTTATTGTCTCGTTTAACCGACGTTCCTCCGACCATTGCTGTCTTACAGCGGCATGTTGCTTCGCAGCGACGATTTCCTTAACACTGATCTGCTACGCTTAGATTCTTCATCAAATTTAGTGCCATTCCGTTTGACTAATCGGTGGATTTACACTTGGCAACTGCGGAAACTGTTCACGCCTCAGTCATGTATTACGCCACACTTATCGTTTACCTTTTGGTGGAAAGGTTCCTGAGCTTGTCAGTTTTCTTGTACTAGATAGCCTCGCTAGGAACGAGAACAGTTTAATTTAGAACATGAAGCATGAAATATGTCTGTTAGAATTGGAAACGAAAATCACTTTTCCATAAAATTTAGTTTTACTTCGTTCATTCAGTAATTGCGTAGGCTAAAGAAAAGTCAAATTTTCGGAAAATTTTTGCCTAAAATCTATAAATTAATTGAAATAACTTATAAACTTATTATAGATCAACGTAATTCTAAATGATCTAAATAACAAGTTTGGTTCGTATACAATGCAAGTGTTACGAACTCTACCATTGCTTTTACCCCCTTAATTGTAGAAAGTGTTCGCAGACGAGCCATGTAGCGTGTCGATACTTTTATTGTCTACCTTTTGGAATAACATCGATGTGGTAAGACTAGCTTCTAGGTAAAAGTAAGAATAATATACATTGCCCAGAACATGAAGAATTAAATATATTTATGATTGGAAAAAATAAGAAAGAATTAATGCATTCTCTTTCCAGATTCTAGAACACTAATTAAATCTCAAGTCACTGGAATGAATTACCACCTCGCGCGACTCCTTAAATGACAGTCTGTTTCAATACCAATAATAAACAACGGTTCCGTCTTAAACGAACGCAGAGTGTAGGAACAACGTGACGAAGGAGAAATAAAATAGAAAAGCAGATTGAAAGACTCTCGAGTATCCTCGGCCATTAGTCAAATGCCTTGGTTCGCCATAGGGTCAAAATCCGGGGGAAAACCGTGGAGGGACAATCGAACGAAGTGGTCGTTCCTTTCCAAGGACAATCCATTACTCCGATTAGCCGACGGCCATTACAGCATAATGGAGGCGTGCGCCTGGCGTGGCCGCTTGCACGTCGGGTTTTCAACGATTCAATTCACTCGGGTGAAACGGACGAACTGGAGTGAACAGTTCGTGAACAATTTCGGCGTGGCACCCGTGTGGTTCACCGGTGGCACGGCGGAGGTGTACGATAGCGCGATTGCGATCTAGACTGTCGTCGGCGGCGGCGTATCTAGGCCTTTGTTTCATCGGGCGACAGCTTCGCGTCGTGTTGCGCCTCGCCAGGCCAGGAGAAACCGCCGCGGCCGTGTACAGGAACTTCCGGCCTGGCTGGCAAAAACCTTAATCGCAATTAAGACAATTTCACGGCAGGAATGGGCATTGTCTTGAACCCGTGTCGCGGCCGAGCCGTGTTCGCAGATCGTGTCTCTGCTTACGGATGGGATCAAGTTCAATATCTGCTCGCGTACCCGAGTCAATCCGCAAGACCAAACTCTTTGGATTCATTTTATGAGCGTGAATGTGACCGATGTCATTATGATTTTAATGCACAATATATATGACCTACTATATATTACTTTGTTATGTTTGTAATGCTTTCGATTATGAATTAGGTCACATACAATGTGGATTAAAATTATAATAACATAAATCTCATTTTCGAAAATTAAAATATAATCTATACATGAAAATATGTTAAAAAGACAATTAAAATAAATTATGAAGTTACTGCAAATTCGCTTAACTCTAAAGCGTCCTAACAATAAATTTCTTTAGAATGCAGAAAATATGACTTATTCGATTTTAACCTACTCGTACTTATGAATGCTAGTCAATTTCAATAAACCAAGTTTGGTTTCATGAGCATCGATTTACATCACAATGAAAACGAATGCTCTAGCATTCACGTCCGCGAAGGTGTTAAGTAATGGTATTCGGGAGAATATAAAAAGGTTGAACTTGGCATTGAAGCAACGATTTGTAATTTCGATCGGGGTGCGCTAGGTAGCAGAAGGTGTTACCCATCGTACCAAAAAGTTCGGAGACAATACGGAGCAACCTTTTAACCTACTTGCGAAGAACTTGAGCCCATCTCTAGCCACCGCTGGCTCGTCTGTTTCTTTGGTGCCCTCTCTTTCGCTCTAGCGAGGTGAACGTTCGTGGCAAAGGACTCCGAACGGAGAGATGTGCCGCGGCTGGACTCGACCGGCAATGTCGGAAGATAATTGATGATAGTTGCTTAGCAGTCGACGCACAAAAGGTTCCCGGACTGCTTTTCGTCCTGGCCGCGTTAAGATGAAAAATTTAAATTAGTACAATGAAAGAGCATTCAGCAGCGACCTCGTATTTACCCGCGTGTACACGAGAGGAACGTTCTTGTCGCGATGAATTATATTATGTCCGACCAAGGTCTCCTCTGTTCGTATTTGGCCATCGGTGCTTTGGGAATTTGTGGTCTTGGAAATGGAAAGACTGAGCAAACAGTGCTCGAATAATCTTGCAATTTTTCCCCTGAGAAAACTGATCTCATTAAGAATTTACAGTTAGTAAGTTACAGTGAATATTCATTTTTTCAATTAACGGATCCGGCGGAGTCTTGAATTTTTTCCAAGCACATTAAAAGCACGACTTTCATTAAGCCGATTGTGTTAGCTACCTCGAACTTTCTGTTACTCACCTTTTATCAATCGCTTATCGACCTTATGGATAAGATCAAATTGTACCCTTCCTATTAATTTTATCGAGTTCCATAAAGTTCTACGGCAACAGTTGAATATGTTAAATTATCTTAACGATAAATTAGATCGACGAACGATGTATGTCTACCTTTCCAATCTATTTTCGATCATTCATAAAAGTTTCACAACGCAGCATGCATTTTCGTTCCCCATGAAAATGTTCAAGTTGAATGCCGGTTTCCGTTGTTTAATCAAACAGGTACCGTACGGTAGGATGGTTTGAGTAAGCAATAGCATTTTTATTATTCAGCAAACCGAAAGTTACGAGCAGTCGCCTTTCCTTTCCCTTCTCTTCCGTTCCTCCTCCGCACGGCGCATCGAGCCATGAATTCGGTCATAAAGGGAGAAGAATAAATCAGCTCGGTAAACAGAAGATTCCCCGATAAAATACCGGGGCTCCCTCGGAAGCGATCGTGAATCGCTATCGGGCTATCTCTCTCGTCTAGACAACGCTATTCTTCGCTTGCGCAACGCCGTTGCACCACATGCGTACATTCCGCGGTGAATTTCGACCACGTGTCGCTCGTTGGTTCCACTGTGATACCTCTGCAATAATTTGTATTGTTGAGGAAACGAGCCTGCCGATGTCTGACCGTAAAAGCAACGTGATAGACATTGTCAGGAAGTAGCGGAACGACTACTTCGTCAATCTGTCCTGGATTTACAGCATTGTATTAGCGTTAATATACAGGGCGGCCGATAACTGTTGGTGTAACTAAAAAGGAGACATGTTACAGAAAAATTATTTGGAAGATGCACCGAATTCGCTTGGCTTGTAATATGACAAGACATAGGATATCGTGGTTGGACGTGTCAATTTATTCCTATTCAATAGCATTATTTTTAAACTTATTTTTCACGAAAATGATGTCTTAAATGAAAAAATATTATTCTACATTTTCTCGTACTTTTGCATGTAGAAGCATCACCCTCTCGGTTGAACCATAATTAATTGACCAACGTCCCAGTATATTAAATCGGGACAGCAGTATCAAAGCTTAAAGTTAAAAGTTCACTATAGTCAATTAATTTTTCGCTCCCGCATTGGGTCGAAATAGCACATATTTTTCTTATCGAAAAAGTGAAATTAAGAAAATTAATTTAATACACGTTGGAATGAGATACCGTGTTCTAATACAGGAAACAGTGTTCCATAATGTTCAAATTATATTGTAGGTGTTTAAAAATTGCACGACATACTGCCCGCTGTTGAAAAACTCAAGTGTTTACGTTTTTCATGCTGGGGTTCGTTCTATTTCTCTTAATCCCGACATTATGTATGACAGGTCGCTGTCACATTCTTCAGCCGAACAACGTATAATGGCAACACCGTCCTAAAACTGCTCAAAATCTGCCCGTGCTTTTACGGGCTAAATAGTATATAAATGAAGACACTCTGCAATATTCCATATCAGAGTTTATTAATTCGAAAGATCAGAATTTGTTTAAGACAGGCATTTCTGTATTGATATATTATTGAAAAGGGTGTAGTAAAGCAAACGGGGCATATTTTGATTAAATCAACAGCTTTTGAAAAAAGATATACAGTTTTATATATTTACGTAAACATCCGACATTTCATATGCACCAACCTAATATTTTGATTTTATTTATTTTATTAATCGCGAAAGATATTTAATATTTAAAAAGTTATATAATAATATTAAAGCTTACGGTAGGACAATATGACACATTTATTAACAAAAATTAATGGCTATACTATGACAACCGAGTCATAGGTTACCAATCGGGGGAAAAAGCCGATGGCTACCAGTTGGTGAAATGTTAAGTTTGATAAAATAAAATATTGCTTGTTTAGCTACGAATAATATTTCTTTCCGCACCCACAAGCAAAAATAATATGAACGCGATTCATACAACGGCTGGCTCCCGCACGATTACGGTGTTCCGTGAGGTGCCGTTAATGAAATCATCGACGCAACCGCGGAAAGACGTAAAACCGTGTTAGGCCTGCCAGCAAACTGCTGGTCATTCATGTAACTCAGCGTTCCGTTTTTCGAGAATGAAACAGATGATAAAACACGCTCTAGAAATTTCGTGTACGTTGATTTCTCCTTTAGAAAAATTTCACTCGTCTCGGTGGTGATTCTACACCACTGAACCCTACTCGACCGTTTCTTATACTATTCGATTTGGATAATTTAAACAACTTGTTTACTGCTATTTGAGTTCTACTGACCCTTTTTACACATCATATACATTCATTAACGACAGTAGTTCAGAATAAATCTTTATAAACTGTTTACTTAATTCACTGATTCTCAGACATCCAATGGAAGTTATGATTATGATTTTGTTATTGGAAAAATGGGTGTCAAGGTTATGTAAATAAATTATGTTATCATATTTACGGAATCTGTCAAAGTGACGAATTTTTTATTTTTTAATTTACGATCATTCAGATTGCAAAGCTATATTTATAAGTTGTCAGTGCTAGTGAGAACTTATTGCGAGTGACGCTTCACTCGTTCTGTTTCATCTGAATCAAAACATACTTTGATCGCATATTTGCATCCGGCATGATCATTGCGTCTCCGGTCCAGTTGATTTAATCCGAGCCGTTAGTTTTTCCGATTTTTCCACCGGTTGCAAATTGAGCGATGCGTTAATGCCGTTCGAGCGCACGAGATGACCGAGTATTATCGTTCCGCGACTCGATTGGTGTGCGATCAAGCTTCGAGCCACACAAAGCGTCCGCGCAATTACAAGTATACTTTCTGCGGCCCTTGTATTGTGCCGGCCATCTGCATACAAACCGCGCCGGCATCCAACACGCACGTTGATTAATATTAATTCCTCCACAATGGATTTTGTCGCTAGGAGAGCGTGGGACCGTTCCAGCGCCGTTGTTGGTTTTGCATTGTCGGCGCCGCGATCGGAACAGACACCCGTGAAATTCACACTAGAATTTCTCCGGTTCGACGTCGGCGATCCATCGTTCCCGAACTCTTGGCGATTCGTGTTTCCACTTCCCGATTTTCATCGCGAATGTTTTACCGGATGCCTGAGTGAATGAAATTTAGGCGACTGGATGGAAACCGCGCCGCGTTCCGATGGAACGGCGATGTCCGACGCGCGGAAAATGACGAATGGCGCGAAGCAATGAGGAAGCATTTGCGGCATTATTTATTGCCTTTGCGCAGGAAGTTGTTAGCCGAAGTTATGATGCATTGAGTTACACTGAATACTGGGTTAGATGCACGAGATACGGACTGTCCTGCGCATAGGTGGACGCAACTGGTCCCGATAGAAGCGATACCAAGGTAACGCGTACAGAAATTGGATACAGATCGAACCGAGGCGAATCGTTTTTAACAATGCAATTATCTCGGTGCTATTGAAGTATCCTCTTCGACACTTCGACGATCAAAAGGAAGCACTGTAGTTTACGATATTATTATGGAGATGTTCTGGTGTGTTCAAATGGTTCGAGAAATCAATAATTTCTCTGGAAAACCACGACTACCATAAAATCAAGTGTTAGAAACAGTTATGGCTGAAGAAGCAAATATAACCCACAATTGACGCACTTTATAACTGTTATAAGAATTTTTCGACTCTTCGTAACTGTTACAGCTGGAACCGATGTATGTGCAGAGAGTGAGTTTGAAACGACTATTTTCGAAATCTTTTCAGGGCATGCATAGAACGCACTGGAATATCGTCTGCGGCGCATCATCTAGGCTCGAACGCAACCTGGAGAGACAGAGTACCGTTACCGGTTTTCCCTAGAAAAATCCCGACCGAAACGAACAGAGCTTCCGTGTCCACCCGATAATTCAATCTCGGCGCGAGATCCTCGTTCAGATATCGAAAAGAATGATCATTAACAGCGGCCCGGCTGGTAGGAAGCTAGCGGGGCTCGATGATAATGAAGAATACTTCATAAGCATTTCAGAGGGGGGGGGGGGGGGGGCACTTAATTGTCAGTTGATCGCCGGTGGAAGGGAATGCCGTGGAACGGCGGGTAATAGGAGGGTGTAGAGGGGAGGGAGGAGGAGGAGGAGGAGGATCGTAGGATGCTATGGTAAACGGACACCGTATCGCATTCGAGCGTAGAAAACAGCTCGGGGTGAAGAAGCGCGCGCACCGAGATTCGTATCTTTATTTATAATGTTATTAGAGTCCGCGTTCACACGAGTAACTGTACAGAGAGTCGCTGGCATGCGGCGATAAATTGAAACACTTCGTTCCCTTAGTTGGCTTCTGTGTACATAGATCCGGCGACGTGCCGTAGTAAACTATCGGGAGGCTGCGTTCGATTACGATCTTTGTTTGTCCCGTGAGAGCCGGCACCACGCGACTACGCTCCACTCTGTTTTTCGGTGCAAAACTCGTAAACCACGCTTGGAAACCGAGATCAGCCCGGTTAACCTTTAATCGATAAACGTTCCCGCCGATGGGCCCATTCAATTTCGCGCCTGTTTTCAGACGCACGCGCGCGCGCGCGCGCGCACACACAACTCGAGAAAAGAATGCAAATTTATGCCGAGCGGATCGCGGGCAAACCGAGAGACCTGTAATGATAAGAGAAGCATGCGGCGCACGTGCTCCGTTAAATCTGCCCGCAGGATCTACCATTATCTTTAGAAAGTATTTAATTTCCCGCGGTGAGCTATCAAGCCTCGTTCTTTTTATACGGTGACGCGCGCCGATGTTTGTTTAGGGATTTATTGTTAAATAAACTATGGCGCTCGGTCCCAGGGAAATCTGCGTGCACGATCTCCTATAAAGCTCTCGAGAAAGTATCTCATTTCTCCTGAAACGTATTCAGATTATTCTGTTTTTATTAGCGGACGCATGGCGATGTTTGTTTCGGGATTTATTGGTCGCCGAACGTGTGGCTCGAAAGTGTTACCTTCTGGTTTTTGTAGTTCTCCTTCTTTCCATTGTTCGGTGTTAGGTGTTGTTTATTTGGATTACGAATTTATTTATTTCCTGTTTAACCCATTACCGCGGGATTTATTTTCAAGGAACTTGCGTTTGCAGACTATGTAAATTAATTCAATTCTGTGCGATGAGTTATCGTTAAGTAAAATTAAAATTTTTTGGTTTATTTTAATATGTTTATATAAATGTGCATTTTTGTTTTCGATTGTTTTAGACATTTTTAGGATTATTTTTATTAGAGTGAATATGAGAAGAAGGTTAAGTCATCCTTCCAACTCCGAACAAGTTCTTTTGTTGTCAAAGATCTGATGCAAACTGCCAGAATAATTTAGCAATAGAAGCTGTTATCATTCTCGAAATGATACAATTTTATATACAGAACTACTCCGGTTCCAAGAACTAAGACTTCGGATCCAAGAAAAGCGAATTTGAAAAATGTTTGTCCAGTGCTGGTCGAATCCCCTTAAAAAATTCTAGCGAGCGCTTTGACCAATTAAACTCAATTATCTCCAAAACTGATCTGCCTATTAAAAATCCACGTGTTACATTTTCGGCACATTTTTCTGTGAAGAATCAGTCCATCCCGGCGACACAGGGAATACTCGGTCGTCCGGCACAATAGACGCCTTTCAAACGTAGAAAGTGTCGGGAAACGTAATTTTTCGCGAATTGGAGCAAATTAACGGGTAACCTCTCAGCGCGGCGATGTCTGGCGTAAGGTCAGAGCGATAAATCGTGGCTCGTTAGCCGGCGAGGAAAGTACAAAAGGCCCCTCGATGCTGTTCCGCAGAAACGAATTGTTTTCGCGTTCGGCAGGCTTCCGGTCGGTGATTTTTCGTCGTTAGACAAGCCCGGGCGTTTTTTTCGTCGCCGGGGTCGGTCTCTCTTTCACCGCCGCCACTAAATCAATCGGATGATAAACGTGATAGGGTATCGGAACAATGTACAATGGGGGTTTCTCGCCTATTGTTGCGAATTATCGCCGGTGATCGTCGTTTCTTTAATAAGCGGGCCCCCGGTGCCTTTTGTTTGGGCGCGGGCATATCGGTCGCGGCACCACTCCGGTTTCCGCAAACATGGAAACGCCGTCTGAAACTGTCTCGAGCATGGGTCTCACTCGCCGTGTCTACGCAAGGTGAGGAGTTGGCGTTCGACGACGACACAATGAACTCGACACACGCAGACATATCGCGGCAGGAAGACTTTACCTACGTAATTATTTATCTCGAGCGATACCGACGCCCGATAGATCAACCGCAGAGTGGCCGGATTATCCGTTTCGCGCCATTGTTGCCCGCGAACGCAGATAAATCCACCGACGATTTACTTCTAACGATCTATGAACCCTTTTTTTTTGCGAACGGTATCGACAACTCCATTTTAAGCAAAAATCAGAAAAACTGGATCTAGTCTGGAGAGTTCGCTATTGTTGCGGATCACAGCTGATAAATCGACCGGCGAATCTATGACGAAGTTTCTTGGCTATGAAACAGTATTTCCTGATTGGAGCATCGAACGTAATTAATAACACGGGTTATGGGATTTTACCGTTAGAGAAACAGCGTTTTTCCCGCAATCTTTTCTCACCAATTCCAGGCACCGGGAACGGTTCCTCCTCTGCCCGGTCAATTAATGTTCGTTAATAACAGCTGCACGCGGCAAACGGGCTGCAGGTATCAATTTCTTATGTAAATATTGCGGCGGGTAACGCGGAGATGTAATTGAGTGGTCAGACCGCGGATGGAACTTTCACCTTGTGCTTCCGATTGCGATACGGTAGCCTTTGGCACAAATTTGTACAAATTTTAATTCAAATTACATGGTACAAGTGTTGATTTGTAATACAAAGTGTCTTAGATTTGTTTCTTCAATTAAGGACGTAATACCAGAATTTTAGTTAATGAGAGACGCTCTGGTTTACCCGAGACTCTCGAACGGAGGACGCTTTCTACTAAAATCGTGTTTGCATAAAATAAACAATTAAGCTACAAATCGTCGAACACAATAAGAAAGAAGGTCAGTGTGTTAGATAACTTTCAGAAAGCGTTATTATAATACCGTTCGTGACGTTTAATTTATTTGTAACTAATGAACGCAATGCGTGACAGAATGGTTCTAGTTTCGAAGACCTAGATTCACTGTTCGGGATCATTAAAACTACAATTAATGTGTTTCACAAGTGATCGCCGAAGAACGCCGCCTTTAGCGTCTGTTCATTAACACATCGTCGTGCTACGTGAGCCACCCGGAGTGACACAATTCTTAAACCTGACTTGCAAATCAATTTTTACAGGGGCGCGTCCATTAAATAATTAATTCCATCAGTAATTAAGTCCATAAATTCAGACAATTAGAATCTGATTTCAAAATTGGCTTGAGTTTGATTCTTAGATTTAAAAATTGCCTATAATTTGATTCTTGGATTTAAAAATTGCCTATAATTTAATTCTTAGATTTAAAAATTGCCTATGATTTGATTCATAGATTTAAAAATTGCGTAGTATTTGATTTTCAGTTTATAAAATGACCTCCAATTTAATTCTAGTTAAAAAATGTCCTCCAATTTGATTCTTAGTTGAAAAAATGACCTCGAATTTAATTCATAGTTTAAATAATTGCCTCGAATTTAATTCTCTGGAATTAAAACTTGACTCGTAATTGATCCTTTTTACTTAAAAGTTAGCTCAATTCGTTAAATTGAAATTTTCCTCTCAGAATCGCAAATCGCCTATTTTCCAGCGCTAAAAAGTACCGTGGTTGTCCTGCGAAAATTCAATGTTATTGACAGCAGTCGATAGCGTTGCAACCTCTTTCAAGCAACAACATTGAACGGTCCTCGGTGCACGTGCTATTGTGGCCGCGCGTCTGATTGCGTGGAGGATCCTAATGAGGCGAGGAAGCTTCTTTCGCAATTGATTTGCGTCAGCGTAATGCGCACTCCGCCTCTCCCTCTTTCTTCCTCTCTTTCTATCTATTACAAGCACCTCGTCATCTTTCCGGTTCATTTCGAAGGTATAAAGGTGCACCGCGCCAGACGAACTGCAATCGCGATCAATTTCACAGGTAATTTTTATCGGTGATCATTTAAGACACTCCTTTGTACGGCGATGCTGAGAATCCAATCTGAAGGGAAATACTGTTACCGGTCCTCGAAAAATATAGCTAGTACTCTTAATTAAATATCGACCTTTCAACTCGAAAACAAAAGTTCTAATAAAGTTGTAATATATATACATTCTTTAACCACATAGCTGCGTCAATTTATTTTGAAGATAAATTTTCTTATGCGTTTTATCGATCACAATGGGTATAGTTCTGTCGACAGTTGTTCTAGCAATTAGCCTAAACTGTGCGAAATGTATGAATATGTTTTATAAATATTGTAACCTAGATCGTAGGAGAAGTATTTTTCTTGTAAGATGTAAAATTGCCATGTTAGTAGTACGCGCTAACAGGTTAAATATAAATGTAAAAAATACGTGCATAATGAAAAATATGTAAAATACAAAATATATTATTAGAATTACCTGATCATGACATACTTTTTCTCCACGTGCTATTGCTATAACTATTTTCTAAAATTAATACGCATTTTCATAAATATCCGCAGTCTAAATATATAACACGAATCCATTGTCTGTGCAACTGTTTCTTAGCTGGTTTATTACAATGAAAATTATTCAGAAAAAGTTCGTAGCTTCTTGAAGCTACCATAGACAAGATCTGAAAGCTGGATAAGCGTCACGCCTCCAGTTTTTATATGGGAAAAATTACAGGCTCGCGTAAAACTAATGATCGAATGTCTCGCGTGCTAACAAACGCCGCGTAGCCAGACGTCGTGCTCGCAATTAGAGTGGCGCTCTCGAACTAATAATGCGAGAAAACCGTATAATGTATGACAATGAATTCAAGGCGTCTTCCATTCAACGGATCATTGTCTAATAAGCATCATCCGCGATAGTTGGAAGATTCCGTGTTGCCTTGTAATTTTACATCTTCCGCGGATCCGCTGGAATTGATTAACTCCATTCATTCTTCCCACTTGAATCATCTATTTTTCATACTCCCTAACTCGTGGCGGTGTAGGCCCAATTCTCCATTACACAATTCATCCTTCCAGCGTTGACTAAAACGAAAAAGTATAATGGAGGAAATGTCTGCCCTATATTTTTATGGCTTCATATTATATTCGTATTATTAATGCGAATGCCATTCAGATTATGTTACTTGCAATAACTACTATTTTAATAGTAGGCATTTATTTAATGTTATTGTCTGTTATTTTTAAATTATCGAAATTATTATGATCCTTCCATAGGCAAAAATGCAGTAAATGTCTTAATTCAAATATACATGATGGAAATATCGAATAGTTTAAATAAGTTTTGCCGTTTTTATAAGATAGTGTACGTAGGAAACATCCAGAATGTCTGCACAGTTTGCAAGACGCTGTCGAATCAAATTCCACTCTTTCCGAGGATCAGATTATGACACTCAGATTGTCGCCATTGGAGACATCAAATTATGCTTGACGTGGAATGTCTTATTCGGTGATATAAGATACGCCACTGTTACTAGCATATTAGGTGTCTCGAATTTTGTTGCATCTGCAACATGCAGTCGTAAGTAAGAAGTATTCTCATTTTTCAAATGCGACGCTTAAAATAAAATTCGACGGAGCCAGTATATTAAAACAATTTCCTTGCGTCTCATACGACTAAATTATTACACAACGTTGTCAAAGAAATTTTTTCATCCAGACCGCTTCATCGGTGAACAATTACTATACCTCAAATAAAGCGATTCGTAGAATTTCATGTATATGATAGTATACTTCTATAAACAATTCTGAACGGTTTCATTCGTATAAATATAACATGTGCGCATTGCTTGACAAAAATCCCGAAGATGAAACTCTGAAACGAGCTATAAGTATACTTATTCAGTTAAGTTTATCGGTGCAAACGACTTGGGAACTTTCACATTCTAATTACGAATGAAAGAAACGAGCGTAGTTACAGTGATTGCCGGTACATCACGTCATTATTTGTAAGGCACACACCACCGTAATCCGGTATACGTTGCTTATCGTAAAGAAATAAAGATTGAACAATCGGTTAATTAGCGCATTAAATGTAGATTGTGTCATTTTACTAGTTAATTAACTGACGCACAGGATCCGGTGACTTTTTGTTAGATAATTGGCCGACCTCTTTCGCGGAACGTTTAGCTAATTGGCGAAAGTAATTGGACTTCCTATCGATCGTGGAAAACGCGTTTTTCCGTGTCGGAAGTCCAGAAGGATAAACCGTTCGCGATATTGTTCGCCGCCTCCGAAGGAAGCGGATAACGCGAACCGATTAGCATGCAAATTCCCCCGATGACTTTCTCGTTAAGCGGACTCCGGTTGCTCTATCACGATCGAGCCTGCATTGTTGATGAAACGCGGAAGAAGTCGCCCGGGTGCGGACTCCTTTGGACAGATGGCGCCAGTCAGCCTGCTGCGAACACAGTCAGCTGCCTTCTAAATCTCTCGGTGATACTCGCGAGACATTCGCCATTACGACGGCCACCGGAGGCCGTCAATGAATACTCGTTTCACACGATATTATTATTGTTGAAGCATTCACATTTTTTTGAGCTTACAAACGAAAGATTAATTTTCAAAGCGCAAACCTGCTTTGCTGACTTCAAAGCCGCCAAATTAATTTTAGAATCGGGCAAAACTTCCCTGATAGGCTTAAGCCTCCCTTATTGAAATGAAATAAAATAAAATTTAATACAATCAAATGAAGAGTTTTAAAATAAAAATTAATAAGCGCACCCTCACGTAGCATAGTAAGGGATAATTGAAAAATTTGAAGGTCTGTATTTAATAAGGAAATTCTAAATTAACGAAGTGGTGATTTAAACCCTAACTAATTCCGTTATTACTTTTTCGTAGTTCATTGTGAATGGAATCTTTAACACAAATGAAAAAATACAAGCGAAAAGTGGTGTTAATGTTCTTCTTAATGGCAACAGCGTTGAATGCGCTACCCGCGGAATGCGCTTCTCGAAAACTCTTGGAGATTTAGAATGCTGAGAACTTTCGTGTTGTCGTCGATTAAAATTCATTAAGGAATGCACGCGAATTCGCAGTATTTCAATCGCAATGACGATGCACCCATCAAGCGGGCTTCGAAGCGATGAATTTTGCAGGAATAACGGAGAACGTCGTGGCCAAGTGTCGAGTCCCGTAAAGCGGTGAGAGGTCCGGCATCGGTGGTGACATGACTCGGTCGTTGATGAAAGAGTCATTCAATTAACCACTAGCTGGGAATGACGAATCAAAGCGGCCGGGTCGAACAAGAGATCTAATGAAACGCGAGTTCGCGAACTCCTCTTTTCCCTTGCATCTCGCCGACGACAGTGAAGACCGTGATTCCGTAGTCACGAGCCCGAAGAGCGCGGCTGTGTGCCGGACGATGACAATCGTCGCTTCGAATCCCATAAAACGTGGTTTCATCCTTTACGTATAATGCAGAATGCACAATGCGTCGTGAACTTACATCAACGTATAATAATATTTTTCACGGTCCCCCTTTCACTTCATTTACTTTAACAATGGTCTTCATTATTTTTATCTTTATGAGACCCCTTAACGACAAATACGCGACTTTTAAATGTTTAATATCGTAGCGTATAACATTTTTCTTTGGGAGAAACATACGTAAAGGATTAAATAAATTAGTATGTAACTTGAAAGTTACACTCGGCTCCGGAGGGTTAAAATGGCTCGCGGTAAAAAGTAGATAGTTAATGACGAGTCTAATGAAAAACTGTTTAGCAAAAGAATCTGATTAAATCGGATAGGATTCTCGATGATCGGAGAAGTTAATGGGAAATTGCTAAGTGGTCCCGCGCTCGAGTCGTTCATAAAGTATCGCATTTGATAAGGGTCGGCGTGGCTTCGTTACGAAAGCGTCGGCTAGGAAGGAATTTATCGTCGAAAATCGTAATCGGACGGTATTAAAAGGAACGCAGAAGTGAAAATGGGATGAGGTTTCGCCCCGTGATGTGTAGGATTTTCACTTGGCGGGCGAGCGATCACGCGAAGCTATTCGCGTGAGATGAAAGTACGAGGGAACGAGTGGCCGACGCGGATTCGCGAGATAAGTGCCGCGAGCACGGCACCCAATAAATTCTCCTTCGCTTTTGTTGGACAGAGGTCTCATCATCCCGTGGATTGAAAGGTTCACAGCTATCCGACGTGGTAGGTTTCGTGCTATAAAAAATTATTACAAGTCTTGCCACAGCAAGAAGCTGAAACGAACTCGCTGGAAAATCGATCATCCATTATCGACACGTCAGAATTAAAGGACTCGCTGAAACAAGAAACTGGTGCAGAATTATTGTGGTATCGATCATCTCCTGTAAACTAGACGACATTAAGAGTCTTGTTGAGACAAGAAGATGAAAGAGACTAGCTGAAAAATCAATCATATCTAGCTAACAAGATGGCATTAGAAGCCTAGTCAAAGCAAAACCTTCGAACCGACTCATTGCGAAATCGATCATCCCCTGTGAACAAAATGACACTAAAAGTGTCGATAAGGCGAGAAACTGATACGGAGTCGCGGCTGCATCGATCATCTTTTATAAACGAAATGACACTACAGGTCCTGCCAGAACAAAAAGCTGAAACAGGCTTACTGCAAAATCGATCCTCTATCAACGCGACGCGAGGGGCCTCGTTGAAACAAGAATCTGGAACAGGTTCGCTGAAAAATCCATCCGTCGTGACACCGGGGTCTAGAGGGCGGAAAGGCCGAGTGCCTGGCGATTATTCGAATCGATGAATCGCCTTGCTCCGTACGATAAATCCCAGTTGATGGCTCGCAGAGGAGCTTTGGCGCACACGCGTTCGCTTCATTCACTGGAACAGCCTCGGCGTCGAGTCGATGGCAGCAGTTCGATTATCCCCTCGTCGTCGCGACGTTCGCGTAGCGGAGTGGTCGTTATCACGCATGCCCGTGCGGTGCGCCGCTTCGGAGAGTGCCCGGCACACCGACGGCTCTCGTGGAAACGGCAGATATTTTGACAGTACGCCGCCCTGCATCCTCCGGCTTATGCCACCCCCTGACGCGACCCTTCTGCGTGCGCGTTCTCTCTCCGGGTGATCCGTGTCCGCGATCTTCGGCGTCCTCGACGAGCCAAAGGACCGTCGCGACGACCGGCTCTCGGAACAGCGCCAGCTTCGGAACCGGGTCAGTCGATAGACCCGGAGCAACCCTTCGCGGTGGTGTTTGTGCAAGAATAGTGCTCTCTTCGCCGGGCAGCTAGCGGGTAGCTGGGTGGGGGCCGAAGGGTGAAGGGGCAGGGTGTCTAGGCGGACCGAGGATTTACGTTCGTCCGAAGGATCGCGAGGCCCGAGACACGGGACACGACGGGAGTGACTGTCTTCGAGACGGATGGAAAGGTGTCACGCGAGGGTGTGCGGCATTGTCGTCGCGTTGATCTTTTCCACGGCGCTTTTCTCCATCGATCGTTCGCGGCGAGAGCCGTGCCGCAGTCGTGACCGCCGGTGGCCGTCAGTGGTGTTGATATCATCCTAGTTTTGATCCCCAGTGAAGTGCCACCCCCCTCCTACTTCTTTGTGTTCGGTGTTCGACGGTACAGGGTTCGGGATTCCTGCCAGTGCGATTCGAGCATAATGGATACCTCGTCCGGCGGTCTGGATTTCATCGAAGCGCTGGCAGCATCGCGCGGAACCGCGGGAAGTTCGAGAATCATCCCGCAGAGTCCCGGTCGGCGATAAACGTTACGGATATGTTATTAAATGGAGCACACGCGAGAATTATCCTTTTAACGTGGAGCGCCCCTGAGTGGAGCAGTCTGAAGGGAAGCACCGCCTCGAAACCGAGCAGCAACAAGACCACGACCGCAACGACCAAGTGGACGAAGTAAAAATCACCCGGAAGGCCTTGGCGAATATCTTAGCGAGCGACTTCTCGGCCGGCTCCCTCTCTCTCTCTCTCTCTCTTTCCCTCTCTTTCTTTCTTACTCTTTCTCATCCTCTCTCTCCCTCTCAGGATCCCGCGCCGCTCGCGTGCATCCCGAGTGGGCGGATGCCGCTGTCCATACCAAGGACACGTATCCTCGGGCGCGAGACCGGAGAACAATGAGGATTTCAGCGTGGAGGCTCGCGAGGATGCCGTGTCGGGAATGCAAAGTCCATAGCGTCTCGTGTCGGTCGTGTTCTTCGTCGTTGTCCCTCTCGTCCTCGTCCTCGTCCTCGCCGTCGTCGTCGTCGTCCTCGTCCTCGGGCTCATCCTGCTGCTCGTCGTCCTGATCGTTCTCGTTGAAACGCGTCAACGAAACTTAGGCCTCTCTGCTCACCTCTCCCTCCCCCGCCGCCAGTCTCTGCCTCTCTCGCTCTGCCTCTCTCTCTCTCTCTCTCTCTCTCTTTTGCTTTGTCTCTTTGTCTCTATTGCTCGAGCCAGACCGTGCACACCGTGGGAATAAATCGACCGGCCGGGTGACACGAGAGAGAACCTAGAACAGGAGGAAAGGAGCCGCGGACGAAGAACGGAGAACCAGCTCACGATAAAAGAGAGGCTAACGAGCCGAACAGGATGAGTCACTTCGACTGGAAGCTGCTGCGCCGGAAGAAGGTACATACATACCGTGTCCTCGGACGCGAACACACTTTCCGTGCTCCTATTCCGAACTCTTGACCCCTCGCATGCCCCGTCACCGTTACTCGACTTATCGACCCGTGAAAAATCGTCTGCGGGGGTGGATCGCGGGGACCGGAGTCCCAAGGCGAGCCTAAATGGACCACAGACCCAGACAGGGGATGTCGCCGTGCCTCGACGTCCATTTGTCAAACGGACCCGAGTCACTCGTGCACACGTTTGTCACCTCGTTCTCACCTCACGCCCTCCGGTGTCAGGCGCTCGCGCTCCACGGAGATAACAGCCTGATGCGCCTACGATGCGCCTACGATGCACCGCCGCCGATGCAATTTCCAGACGAGGCACTTTTTTCGCGCGGCCGCTCCAGCGTCCTGGCGGCTCTGCTTTCTCACTTTTTCTAAAGCGTTCCAAGCGAACGTCGAACTTTCGAATCTCGAATGCATTTCGAGGCGTTTCTGTGGCCGAAGAATCGTGGTTGCTTGTGATTCACTTATATTCTGATGCGTTTCGTGCGTCGGTTCGTATTACACATAATCGAAGAGGTATTTTGGAACAGTATTCGATAGGAAGGATCGTTAAATTTGCATGCGACAACGATTTCAGCGTATGTACTTCATGGTATCGTTAATAATTTGGATCTGTTAACCTGTATTTTACTGGAAATGTTTTTACAATGCTCTTCCAACTTAATGTTTCGCTACTGGTAGCATTGTGGAGTAGACAATTGTTTCGAGTTCAAAGTGATTTAAAGCTCAACGTTCTTTCGACTTCAAAATGAAATCGAGTGCAAAATTAGTTGAAAAACAAACTTGTTTTAAGTATGAAGCCGTATTAACCCCTTGCGTGCCATTTTCTTCACAATTACTATAACTACTACTGTAGATATTTATTGTGTACCTACATTTCTTTCATTACTTAAATACTAATGATAAGAGAACTGAACTTGATTTCGCCTCAAAAGAAAAGAACCGTATTCATACTTAACAAGTAGTTACTAAAAATCTCCATCACAAGTCAAACTTAGCAAAGTCTAGTAAAAATTTAAACACAAAATGTTTGGTTCTTAAAACGATATTGCAGCCGTCAAGAAAAATGTTATAAGAATAGTAAATGAGGCTTCGTCGCCAAGGATCGAATGTCTCCAATGTTAGGAATGGCACAATCGTAACTGTATCAAAACGGAGACTCTGGTGTGGTCCACGGTCCTTCCTTTTCCATTTTCTGAGCATTCTCGACGGTTGCGAGGCTCCCGTCGGAACTAGGGCACCGGGACTTAATCGGTTTTCTAGAAAGTAGCCGCGCGATTACATCGCCAGGCGATTGCTTCGTTCCTCGTCGAATCGCGGAAGCCGATGGAAGCGTTTTGCTGCAGCAGCTTTCGAATTTAGCCGGGCTCTTGGCACACGTTTTTCGACCGTCTTCTTGCTCCGGCCCTTCGACTACTCTGTTTACATTGCTTTCGTACAATTGTTGCGTCAGACGACTTACGCGTTACTTCAGTCGTAATAGTAATTTAGGCATGCAGTTGTCGTCAGTAGAGCGCAGATTTTATGCAGAATAAAAATTGTTCGCATTACTTGTCAAAAACAGAAACGAGATAGTAAATTACTTCTTTTAGTAATTTTTTTAACAAATTAAAAATAATACATTTGCATTTTGTAATTAATTTAATCATTCTTTTATTTTAAACTGTAACTACTCAAGTTTAACATAAATGCATAAAATCTGACGTGTAGTCATCAGCTTTATGATCAGAATTGTAAGGAGAATTCGAATGATTCGTCTCAAATTCCTGCAATCATAACTATTGAGGAAAAGCATGCTACGAATCTATCGCTTTCACTGGCTGGTATTGGAATGAAAATGAAAATCCACGTACAATTTCTTTCATTGAACTTCTCTGATCAAGAAACTTCATAAATTCTGCGGATTTGTAACCATTTATCATGTTTCTCTCAAAACATTCCATCCAGTGAATGAACAACAGTTGGCTGCACCACTGGGAAAAGAACGGAAACTCAATGAAAAGCCCATTCTTTAATAATTTAGTAAATTCAAAATAATATATAAATATTAAAATATTATTAGTAATATTTTATTACATGTAATAATATTATTAAAATATGTAAATTCTTCATATTCTTAAAATTATTTTGCCATTTAAAATCGTAGCTCGTTTGTTTCAAATATATAAAATTTACAGTCCACTTATTAATCTCCATTATTTCGAGCAATTTTGCTGAACATTTACTACAACATCGCGCGCAAACATATTTCGCAACATAGCTCGAACATGTCCAAGATAGACATTGCTAATCCAACATCCTGTAGGACTCTGGTACCATGACGTCGTGCTTTCTCCGTCGTCGACGACGCTGGCTGCGCACAGCCATCGCTGAAAAACCGTCCGGGGATCCCGTCGAGCCGCGGTTAATTAATAACCGAATAACCACGACGCGAGGCGACGCGACGCAGCCGAGAGACACCACGACACGCTTCCCGTTTTCAGGCTTTCGACATAAATCTAATATGGCCTGTCTCTCGCGGCTTGTTCCCGGGCCCGTACCCATCCCGCTCGTGTTCCTGAATCCGCGACGGTAGTCTGACGTCTCGTAAAATGTGTAACAAACTCATTTCCAATTAATGGTCCCCCGAAACGTCGATAACTTCCAAGCTTACAACGATCCGCGAGATAGCGTACCTTTTCTCGGATCCGCGAACGTGTTTCTCATGTGTACAGCCGAGGATGAAAGTCCTCGCGACAGAAAAGATTCTCAATGGGAATCCGAATTAATATTCGGTTATGATCAATCGATGCTGACGTCGTATAGACGCGAGACTATCCAAAATCGTTTCTTCGAACGTGAAAGTTCCTGGCAAATTTAACATTCGTTTAATTCTGTCTCGAAAGCAGTTTGCGACAGGACGAAATGATGCGAAGAGTGCAGGACTTCTTTCGACTCGGAAATAAAGATATTAAGGAAAAGTGTCGTAGCAATAAAATTCTGAATGGGCCTCTTAATACGTTGAGTATTAAGCCAGTCATAAAAGTGCAGTAACCGGCAACTGCAAACGATTTACGATGATCATTGTTTCTATCGCTTTCTGACGTTTCGTAGATACCTATGAAAATTATTTTCTTCAATATATTATCAAAAAATAGTCCCAACACTAAATCCATCGATAAGAAATTTAGTCGATCATTTTTTAAAAAAAGGGTACCTTGAAATTTTAGTCAAGTGTTAAGGATGGTGTAAATAATCGTTTGAAGCGCGCTGTCGACAGGATCGCTCAATGCCTAGCGCCCACGCTGCTGAAAATCGTCTGAATATCGCAAGCGAAAAAATGACGAGGCAGCCAGGGAAATAGGTCTTCAAGAATTCATACCACATTGTCCAGGGGAGTTCTGGAAGTTCTCGAGCAGAGTAGATTCCGGTGTCCTCGAAGTAGCGCGCCGTAATTCCATTGGCGAAAAGCCGCGGCAGCGAACGCACAGGATCGGCTATCATCGTTATCCTTAATAAGAACACGGTGCGCGGCATCGAACAGTGGCCGACGCGAGCGTATTCGCCGGCTTCGCGGCGGCAGTAAGGAAGCACGGTGGAAGTTACGAGGTTACCGGGCGTAATTATACCAATCATTCCGCTTTCTCAAATTTGCCGGGGTCCGCGGCGCACGCGATTCCTCGGGATAAAAGACGATTATTGCCGGTGCGCGGGTCGGCCATTGTGTCGCGGACGATCGGTTGGTAGCGGCCCCGCGTGTTTGTTACGCGCGCTCGCCGATCGGGTAGAATCGGCGGGTTGCGCGGGTGTGCGGCTCAAAGACACCTTCCCGATGAACCGATTCACCTGGTCGCGCGCGCATGAGGCTGTCCGTAACTCAGCGGCCGCGGACGTTTATGCTCGCGGCGGCGGGCAGGTTTATCGTGGCTGAAAAACGGATGGGAAAAGTTAGGTGGAACGATATACACCGGCGTGTGGTAGCCACGGCGTGCCTCTAATTATCGCTCCGGTATAACGTACAACGTATTATGAAACCGCTCTATAAATATATCGTCGAAACAGCCCTATTAGCGGCATAATGCGAACTTTCCTGCATAAATTATCGCCGCTCGCCGGAACGGAGAAAGCCACTTACAGCTTAATTCATTTTACCGTTTCTAATTACCGTCCCTCGGTGTCCGCGCGATACGCTCAAAAGCTTCGCTGACTGTGTACGATTGTAGCCCTGATTTGCGACTGGTTCCGCTTTGATCTCCGGCGCCGGCTTTTTCGGTAGAAACTATTTTTACTCATTCGTATCAGCCTTTTCTATTTTTTACTGAACAACGGAACAGTCTAATCGCCAGGAGATACATAGCATCAAGTGTCCATGACGTTTTCTGGATTTACGCATCCGTGTAGAGTAACGGAAGTGGGACTTTTTTAATGGCATCATAGACAACGATTTTTGTCGATGTTCAAATTTTTTAATTATCGTCCATGTACGTGGATTTATGGATTTTTTGGTAATAGGGAAGGACCTAACTTTACTATCGTTGGTTAGACACTGTACTGAATCAGAATTGTTTAAGTGAAATATGAGTTAAACGAAAATATCTTTCCTGTTATAATAATCGTAGCAGGCTAAAAGTTAATGTAACAATATCTACATAAAAGAAACTTGATCATTTAGCAGAAAGTTGATGTAGATACGTGACCTAATATGTCTCATAACTGCATCTTGACGTGACATTGTTCTCAAAGCTTTTACTTTACCCAATACTCGAGACCTTAATTAAGTTAGGCGAACAATGGAACAATGAAATACACATAGCCTCGCTCACCAAAAATCAACGATATCGTAAATATAAGAACAGAATACCATAATCCTAAATCAAACAGAGTTTCCGGGAGAATGAAACTGGCGTCGAACGTGACGTATTTGAACACAATAAAATCGCTTCCGCTAAAAATTGATCCAGAAAAATGTGCAGCACAATCTCGTGGAACGTGAGAATATAAACGTAAAGACAATTATTTGCGAAGCGAGGTTGCCAGTGCGGCAACAGTGATCCGGGCTCTGTGTCAACGTCTGAATCCACGTTCGGCCCGATCAAAAAATCGGTTTAACGGATTTTAAGCAGTCGAACTGTTAGCCGAGAGATCGCCTCGTTTCCGGCGAAACGGTTTGCTCAGACACGGCGCGCCGCGCGCCGGTGCGGTTATTACATAAACCGTTGTCCGGAGGTGTACGTTCGATGGTATCGACACGCGGTTTCTCGCAGCGGACAGGCCTTTAAAAAACGATTCGGTATTCAAACCGCGATCGTGCTGGGAAAATCCGTGCACCGGTCAAATGGAACCGAACCGCGCTTTTACGTGGAACCTGAGAAATGTGTAGTCGCCGTTGACGGGTTTACGTGGCCTCTCTATGATACTCGATCACAATGCTATACGCGTTTGCCCGGCGCGGATCTGTTGAGCGTTTCGCGCTCAGTATTTGATTATCTTGATCCCGAAGTTACGAGACAGACGCCCGGCGTTTGTTATTCACCCGAAGTGCCGCGACGCCGCGGATTTATCGTCTTTTATTCCGGATGTGTTCGCCGCGATATCGATCTCGGAAATTTTGTATCGCCGCACTTCATTGTGCTGTGCTGGTCCTTTCAATTTATTTCCCCACCGAATTGGGAATTTCTCTTCGGAATTCTGGTCAGAGTGATCGTTGAGTTCAACCACGAATCAATTTAGGGAGAATACTAGATTTAGGAAACTTTGACGAGCTTTTCATTTAATATTAGAATTTGGTGACCGTCTGCCTCAAATGGAGGCTAAATAATCCAAACATTGAAACGTAAATCAATTTAGAAAATATTACAAACTTAAAGCACGAACTTTTCTCTAAAACGGTGACTATATTAGAAATTAATAAGGGTCGATCAGTTGATCGCTTGTCTCAAGTGGAACCGCAGCTAAATATCCCTAAATATTGCACCACAAATCGATTCGGAGATAATTCCAAATATGAACTGTCTAAACAAGGATCTTTTCTTTAAAACTGCGTTTAGATTGGAAATTAGTAAGAGTGTATCAACAGATAGTTGTCTCGAGTGGAACCGCGGCTTCAGGTTTTCTGAATAAGCCTTTAGAACATACGAGTCAAGCAAGCAAGATTTTCCGCTCGTTACGCTCGTCCGGCGCGAAACGTCACGTATTCCTTTGTGGAAACGAGGAATCGATCCCGTTCCGTGTGCTCTCCACATCAGAGCACACTGTCGTCTGAGCGAATAGGAACTCCAGTTTGTTAGTGTCGGGGGTGGGTGTGTTATAGTCGACGTGGGAAAATCGACACTTTGCCTAGCGAAAGTCTGCTAGTAAAATTATTCGAATAGAGATTCTAAAATCATTCGAGTAGAGATTCTAAAATTATTCGAATAATAATGGTAATTGATTAACAAAATTAATGAATGAATTACTATAACAATTTTTTCAAATCGATTGTTCATGGAATTAATTCCTGTACAAATAACTTCTTATTCTATTGAACTTTTATTCGAATGAGCTTTTATTTGAAATCATATTTTATAATAAATATTTTATTTAAAATCTTATACGGACAAATTGTGATCCAGATAAATTTGTATTCGACCGAATATTTATTCGAATAATATTGCATTCGTTAATCCTTATCCGTTATCTGAATAAAAGTTTGCCTGACTCTGATTAAAACGGTTTCGAGTGCAAATGTTTGTTGAGTTTCCGGCATTCAACAAACTGCGAAAGTAATCGGTAGCAAGTCGCGTGTGCGTGCCTGGCGACTAGCTGCTAGCACGGAGTTTGCCAGCGCACCGCGCCGGGGGTTGCCATGCTATAGGTAGCGTTGTCGAGTCGAAGTAGGCCAACAGAGAACCGTGCATCGGCCGGCACCGCGAGGGTAGCGCCGGTCGATGCAGTTTCGAATCAATAATCGCGTCTGCAGTTGGCTATTTAAGTTTCGTCGGGGATACACTTGCTCCAAGAATAGCGGGCTCGCCGACGGGCTTCGCGATATCTATTCCGTCAATATTTGATTGTACAACACCGATATGTGTGTTAACGCATCGTCTGCGCACCGTCGCGTCGTGTCGCGCCGCTTCGCACCGCCTCGCCTCGATTCGTTTCTATTCATAGCGACCGGCGCGCGGCGCTTCATTCAATAAATACAACCGCAAATAAACTGTAAACTACCCGAAACAAACTAGTAACTACGACGGCCGGGTTGTTGCCCGTCTACCGATCACTACCGCGGGGACCAGTGTGTGATCTACACGAAGTTTGTTGACGAAAATTTTAGAAGGTGGCCTCGATGATCGTGCGCCATGTTTGCGTGGGTGAGAAGATTTTTTGCACAGAGCAGAAAGTTCATTCTTAGGGTAAGGTGTTCCATTTTAACGCATTCGTTTTTAGATATCATGCATCGAGGAAACCGATAGCAAAATGCATTTTTTGCGGAACTCTAGTCTTTGTGAACTAATTTTTTTTATAATAATTAATTTTTATTTTCATTAATTTTTTTTTGTAATAATTATTTAAACCTGCTTTGCAATGTTTGTCTTCAAGAAAACGCTTTAATCTTCTGCTTACGGAAAATTTTCTCAGAACGCTTACTAACGACTGGAACATATTTATTCATAAAGTAGTAATTAATGCTTCAAAATATCAAATTATATAATTGTTTAAATGAAGCTCGATATAAAATTGCTTCCATAATTATCAGCAAAGTGTTATACTACGAACAGCATGTATTATAGTATATAGTTGTCACACGAAGTATTCGTACACCTTAAAACGTAATAACTTTTCATAATTGAACCAAGTGATATTTTTTGATATTTTTTTAGCGATTTTTTGATTTTTTTTTACAATGTTAGAGGGATTTAATTACCAGACAATGACATAAAAATTGTCCTCAAAAATTTGCAGATTAAAAGATAATATTTTCTCAACTCCTTTAACCGATCGAAAGTTCAAAGACGTATTTTGTAGATAAAAATATTAATCCGTTTTGGAAATTGTACGAATACTTTTTACACCGATTATGCATGGCTTCGCATCTTCTATAACAAACTGTTCGTACCGCAATAGTATTTTTACATTTTCTGTCAAGGAATAAATGTTACTGTGAATGCTTTATGGCAGAGATTCGATGAGGGTTGAAATTCACAAAACTGTGCTATAGTATAGGATATTTTGCGAGAGATCAGTTAAACAATCCATGCGCTTTTCTCGCGATTTTCGCGACACCATCGTGTCACTGATCTTCCACAATTCTGACGAACATAAAATTGAAAAATCGTTCCCAGAAATTCGTCGGCACACGGAATTATTAAACGCGGGATTAATGTTTAACGAAGTCAGAGCCCCCCGGCTCGTCTCCTCCGGTTAATAGAATGGGACGTCGGCTGAAATTCAATTTTTCAACGTCACTGTTCGCTAATGGGACAGATCCCACGCCATTTCTCAGCCGATTTGCTATTTAAATAAACTGGTCCCCGGCGAGGTGAAGTTCAACGGTGTACACCGTCTGAATGAACGAAAGAGGCTTTCTCTACTGGTTTTCAGAATAGACAAATTGATGGATAGAAGATTATGCATGCCGCGACCGAGGGAAACCAAATACTCGAGCGACAGTGAGAAGAAACGATTGCTATACCGTGCTTCTTGTGCCTCTGCTATCCGTTTCCATGGACGTGGGCGTATGTCGTAAAAATTCTGTTGACAATATCATTAGCCGAGTCGCTTCTGCTCGAGTAACTTGTTTTTCGAGACTCGTGAAGCCGTTCCACAGTGGTCTGGAACGTAAGAATTTTTAACAAAAAATTATGACAAGAATTCATTTTTGGCCAAGAATCTCTTATCAAAATGCTGTGCGTCAGTGTATTTCCCTCGCAGTAAATAAACAGAAAAATCGTATCTTTTATAAAAAGTTTTCTCACTAGATCGAAAGTATTATGCAACTTTATTATATTCCTATAACAATGCATCTGCATTTTCTGTACGCGTTGTCACAGGTTTTACCAAACAATGTTTCTGCTCTCGACCGAAGTGTTTTGCGAAAAGTTCCTCACTGTTTCACCGTACACAGAAAAATGATTCGCTTTCTCCGTCGAGAGCGCAATTCATTTCCGGGGGCACTCCGCGCGTTTTAATTGTGAAGACTAATTGAAAAAGGTCGCGTTTGAAAAGTTAACAAGATGTGAAATTGCCTCGCGTTTGAACAAACCGCCGCGCCGCTATTATTCTCGCGTTCCGGATTCGACGTGGCATTCCGCGAACGTATTAATATTAATAATTGCTCTTGTCTCTGCGCAGCAATTATTTTATAATAGCTCCCACCGGCGGGCTATCGAGCAGTCGGCGTTTCATATCGAAACACCTGACGCAACGTTCTTGCGACTCCTCTCGTGCAAAGCGAGCCTCAAAATTGGGTGTGGCCCAGATTCTCGAGCAAGTGGCTGCTTTAAACCCAATCAATACTCGCATTCTCCTTGCAGTCGCGGCGACCGCACTGCTTCTGGACGTAGAATCAAGTAAATGGTCCTCGAAATTGAAAGAGATTGACCGGAAAATCCGGCTTTCTTCCTGAAATTACTCTAGCAAATTGTGATATGAAATTCTGTCGTGCAGAATCGCATTAAATCAGTTCGTAAGAATTATTTACGGTTTATGTGAATGTACAATGTACAGTAAAAGCGTATAAATTAAACTCGTCAGATCACATAGGTGGGCTTTCATTATTCGACATTTAACATTTCTAGAAAAATAATCGTCCCAAATCCTGTTGGTGTATTGTGTTAAATTCAACAATTTTTACAAGACGTGAAGTCATAGAATTCTATAGGTTATAGATCTCTATTTTTTAATATTTAATAAATTGTTAAAAGTGTAACTGTTGTATGTGTCGCAAGAGTTAGTTTCACATGCATAAAATATCGTATCAAATGAAAATATAGTAAGCCAAAAATCTAATTTAAATTTTGAGTTAAAATGTCTTCAAATGCAACAAGTTCAATTTGACAAACTTCATCGACAGATTTTAATTTAAATAACACTTTCTCAATTAAACATTTGCCGCCAATTACATTCAAAACTGAAAATGTTCACTTATCTTCTACAAATCTTACAATAAATTGATAACGAACATATTATTATATTGGAAACTATGAAACGGGCGTTTTTGTTTAGTCCGTGTTCAGCTGCGACGCCCGTTTCATAGTTTCCAACCTAATACTTCAAAGCGTTGCTCGCGAATAAATCAATCTGAGAAAGCTCGCCGACTGTCAAATAAATCCCACAAAAATCCGTGCAGATCTCTGCAGGAGCGTACAATCGCAGATAACAAACATCGCCACGGCGACTATAAAAAGCGAGCTATTAGGGAGCGAGTTCATTGTCTGGGGTAACGAAAGAAAAATCGGGGAGACGCAAAGCCACCCCAAGGGCGGCCCGAGGAATCCTCGGAAAGGAAAAAGCGGAGCAGACGTGCCGCAAAGGGTAGGAGGGCAGAAGGGCCATCTTTCAAGGCGCAGGAAGTCGTTCGAGTTCGGCTCTCCCCGGACTCGTTCCCAGAGATAGACCGGGCCGGTGGATGCTCCTGACAAGTGATATATCTCGTGATTTTATACCTGCCGCGTCGTCGATAAAGTATCTTATTATAAAGCACGATATAGCCGTACGCCGGCTCCCCGGCCTCGACGATACGTCTACCATCGCGAAAGAATCGAGGGCACTACCTTTCCTCTCCTCTCCTAGCAACCTCACCACTCTCTCTCTCTCTCTTTCTCTCACTTTTTCCCTCTCCACGCCGCCGCGTCTATCGCATCCGGGTGGGGCTGAAATCGATTTTAACCTCCCCCTGATGCACGGAGCAGCCTCCCAGCCCCGTGGAAGTCGCTTCGGGGACTCCAACCCCGAGTAGCAAAAAGCTTTTTCTCCCTTAAAGCGCCGCCGCTTTGTGCGGCACGTCGCTCCCGCCGAGCCCCAGCCAACCCCTCCTCCTCCTTTCTATCTGTCCGTCTCCCGTTCTCTCCATTTTCTCCATTTTCTTCAGCTTCTCTCCGACCCTCCGACCCTCCGACCTCACCTTGCCCTTGGACCCGCGCACGTTTCGACGAGGCTACCGTAACCCGCTCCCTCCTCTTTCTTTTATCGAGCGACTCCTGCTGACAGCTATCCCGGAAACTGGCCCTCACGCTGTTAATCGCGGTGGCTGCGTGTGTTTTCCTACCCTCCCGACCCATGGCTCTGACTCTCGAAAGCTTGCTCCAGGGGATGCGCGACAAGTGGAGAAGCAACGGCCGTCAGAAATCTCTGCGTTGCTGCGTTTCGAATTCAGCCTCGGGTCATGGCTGCCACGCGAGAATGGGTTCGTTGATCTTGTTAAAAAATTCTCGGGTCTTTTTTGGTTTTCTAGGTTAGGTCAGGGTCGGAATTTAGGAGTGATTGTAGACGAGATACGAGATGTAGTATTTGCGGAAGACGTTAAAAGATCTTAGAAGACTGATATTTAAAAATTGAAAAATATTATCAGATATTTATCTAAAAAGGAGATAATAATTTATATTTTACTCGAGCTCGTCGTAATCGTGATGAAATATTTCTAAATGTAAATGCGTACTGCTTCCCAGTTTACCGTTTATAGTAAAAATGTATTATCACCTGCTCATAAATTTAAAAATTTTAATATTTATAAACCACTTTTCTTCAATTACTCAAAATTCCCCTGAACGATCATTGCATCGCGATGCGATGAATCGTAGATTAAAATTTTCTTTTCTGGAATAAATGCTTAGTGGTAGGTTTACGTTAAAATTCGAGATGCAAATGGTGGAAAAGTATGGTCGGGGGTGTATGGCTATTCGATCGGGATTCCCGTTCCCGCTCACGGATCCCAATAATTCAAACGTCTTCCACCGCGGATTTTACGAGGGGGGGAAATAAATCAGGCGTGCAGCCACGATTCATCCGATCTCGTGTATTATGGTGATCACGTACACTCGTTACTACCGTAACGTGCAGGACGACCGGTACGTGGTTCGTAAATGAAATTCCGCTTCATCCGCGGCGAGTTATAATGGGAACCTCATTGGAAACTCGCTCTGGACAGACGCCAAATTTGCCTGCCGTTCGTTCGTCTATCACGGAGCTGCGATTCACTCCGATGCACCTGATGAACTTGCGCACACCTGGGTACACTCGATATTTTTCTCTTAATCTTACCCGAAACACCCTTCTGTGTTTTTTGTTTTCTCTGTATACGAATGTTATTCGTATACAAATATTTCTCTCTATACGTGTTATTCGAATACGGGGAACAATGTATAACAGTTTTTTCTTGTTGAAAATTATAGACTTATTTAATTTTAATACGCAGCGAGTTGGTTGATTCAAAATTAATCAAAGGTGTCTAACTTTCGACCTGCAGGTGACCCTGAACAGTAAACAAATCTTCATTTTTTTCTTTTAATCGGTCGTAGTAGGATGTTAAATCGAAGATAAATAATTGAGAAATCCTTAATAAATTGTTCAATAGGTACAA
The DNA here is from genome assembly GCF_028453695.1 of Augochlora pura. Taxonomy (NCBI): domain Eukaryota; kingdom Metazoa; phylum Arthropoda; class Insecta; order Hymenoptera; family Halictidae; genus Augochlora; species Augochlora pura. Next base: position 13,617,400 of record NC_135778.1, read on the forward strand.
CGATTTTATTCGTACATTAACAAATTCTCTGAGTAGAATCTAAATAATAGAAACTCCTTCCAAGGCTATTATGTAAATGGAAATTATTAAGCTTCCTTTAGGTAAGCAGCGCCATTGAAAAGTGTATTAAAAGGCTTCAAGTAGTTATAATGTTACGATGTTGTCCAGGAAAGTCTTCTCGGACCGAGGACTGTATAAATACTCAATACTTCTTAAAAATATTCATATTGGACTGCTTGTTTTTATAATATTGTACTGCTTTATGTTTAGAAATTGATTAGCATTAATTGGCAGAAATATGCGAAAAACATACAAAGTCTATACATTTCATCAAACTTGACAATTTTCAATATGACAAACATGGTTTAACATTTAAAGAGTGGCAATATTGCATCAAACATAAAATCGAGAAACATTACCTCAAATTAGAGGTTCCAGGCTTTAATTAAAAATGATTGTTAGCCTGTATCCACAATTTTTCTGTACCGTAATCTTTTAAGCAATATATTCAATTAAATAAGCATGACTACGCCATTATAATTCTAACTTGTATACATACAAGTCAATTAGTAACATCAATCATCGGCGTCCGGAACACCGTGAGACCACTCTTCAGAGGTATTCTTTTCACCAGAAAATCCTGATTCGTTCCCGAGGCGAACGTTACCGCCCCGGTCGCAAAACCAGCTGGACGACGAATCGCAGAAAATTCGAAAACCGCGGGGGCCCCGGCCGCAAGAACGTCGAAAGTTCGAAAGATTTTTCGGGCGGCGCGGGTGGCCCCTTCGCTGGATTCTTTCTCAGCCGAAAAAGTTTCTCTCTTCTTTGGACGTGAAACCCGCGCAGGACCTCGTCATCCGTGTCTACCGATTCCTCCCATGGCGCTCGCTTTTGGCCGGTGCCGCTTGATTATATCTCAATAACCTTATTTCACGAGGATCGGCCACGGCGACGTGAATGGTCCTCCGGGTGAAATTTAAGCTCGAATTTCACGAGGCTTCACGCTCGACTTGGCCGGCACTGCTTCGCTCCGCTCGGCTCCGCTCGGTCTTCGAGGAGCCTCGATGTGCGGTCGATCGGCGGGAAATAAAATCGGAGCCGGGCATAATTGCGGACACCGTGTCTCGCGGAGCCGGGCCGATTCGTCGATTGCTGGAAACGGATCGACGCGTCGCCGTTAATTCGGTCGTTTCGATCGCGATGCCGAGATAACGATCCCGTTACGTCGCGTTCCTCACGGTGATTCTCGTTAATTAACCGTCTCTCGATACGATTTACTTCGCGCGTCCGCACGCGCGTCTGTCCCCGCGTTATGAACGCCTCGCGATCAACAGTTTACACATTGTAGAACGAACGACGGTCATCTCGTTCGCGGTTTCCTTTCGAGGTCCTTAACTAGCTTTCACCACGAGGCTTTTCGACTATGGCGAGATTTGGGTGACTAGCGTTAATTTATGTCGCACAGGGAAGTGGTTGTAAAGTGGGCTGGTGACACACTTGGGGAATTTTGTAAAATTATTACGCTGCAATCGACGACTGAGTTTTACACGATGGAGCGATAATTGTACGGCGGATGTTTGCGCGCAATTAAGTTTCTCTGATCCGAATCCAATAAACAAGAGTCGAACGACAAGTTATCACGGCTCTTAACATTTTTCATAATATTACATTTTAAATAGTAATAACAATATTTTCTGTAGAAAACTCAAAGATGTTAGTTTCGTATCACGTCTAATACGATAAACAATTCATTTACCATTTGCATAAATATATCCCCAAGAATTTACTGTTGAATAAAGTCTAGCAATTTAGTTCGATTATTGCACCAAAATCTAGATTATGATCCTAACCTGAATCGCTTCTAAATAGGATCCATTTATTTCAACGTATATGGACTGTAGGAGAAGGCATCTATTTATGTCTTTTAGATAGGATAATTGGCTTAATATTTCATCGTAGGCATTCCCAGAATTAAAAATCGAAAGCAGAGTCGAAAAAGTGAACAGGTTTCTCTTTACAGGTTGTCGACTATAGCGAACGAATAATAGCTGCGTACTTTTTCGCTGTTCGGGGACGAAAGTACGATGGTACGGTTAGACGAGCAGACAAATGAGCAAAGCGACTCGATGATTAAACGTTGAAAAATATTAAACACGATGATCCAGCATGTACATCGTCAAAGTCATAGTTCAGCGTCCGCTTTCTATGGTACCCAATCGATTCCTGCTCGATTCCGGTTTAATAACAAACCCGACAGAATGTAAACACCGAGTAAACGTCGAATGGTAGCCGTACGCGTGGTCGTTAATCAGAATTAAGTTTCTACGCGAGCGAGCGGATGTTCTTGCTGCGTCACGCAGCCGAAGCAGTGATCTCGCTGCGTCCTCGGCGTGTTTGCTTAGCGTACCCAACTCCGGGAGAAACCTCCGAACAAGACTCGTACGGGCGAAGAGCAATTTATCCATGGGGGGACTTCGTTTTTACGATCGAATTTTACTAGGAACATCGGAGTATATTGTCTTCGCTTTTTGTAGTCGTACAATTTTCACACCGTGCTTCCTGACATGGGAAGACCATGTGGGAGACCATTAACCATGTTTCTCGCATTATGCTTCTTCGATAGTTACGTTGCTCAAAGAGTCTTCTCGCATTTATTCAGACGCTTCAACAAAGTTTCACTTCCGTAAATTATGTACGCGGTGTCCAACTTTTTTGATAACATTCGACCGTGTCTGTCTGCCAACTTTCTTCTTCCCTTATCTACTGAACTGTATTCTTCCCGTGTACAAAGATACAAGAGCTGTGCTTGAAAAAATATGAGGACACCTTTTGGTAGTTGGTCGAACTCCTGTGATTTAAACTGGAGAAGCAGTGGGACGATGTAAACGTTAAAAAGTAGCAGATGTTTAGTATGTTGTTCAACCAGTTGCGACTTCATTGAAAAATATATTGGTTACTGGAATTATGCTGTGTATTTTTTATTATCTTCATATTTTGTTTAAATACGATGCTTGTATAAAATATATAGTTTAATAGAAAAATTCAAAGTCAACTATTTAAACAGTATACTCATGAAAAATGGTGATATTTTGTTTCATGACCAGTATAGTCGCCAATGAAAGCTACTTGATTGAAAGCAGTTTTTCGAAAGTCACCCCACACAAAGGCTTTAGTTTTTTTATTTTTATTTGCAACGTTTTCCTTAAATGTTAGAACAAGATTAACGGCAAAACTCGTCAAATCTTATATGAGAATTTTAAAAAATTAGTCTTTGCATTTTAAGAAATTAAAGTTTTGATTCGGCTATGAAAATAACAGATACAATTTTATTGAAAATGACTATATTATTTTATAAAATAAAACGTCTTTGATTAAATAACGTTGCTTGTAAATACAAGTGAAATTATCGTAATGTTATACTAACCAAGGGATGGCATAGTAATTGGCACACCTACACTATCTGCTCCAGCTTCGGTTTGAATTTTCTGGAATGGTCACGCAGAAAAATAGAATGTATGTCCGGATCTGCCAAGAAAAAAAGGTGAATTTGCATGAATGTTGAAAACGGTCCAGGCATCGCTCGTCTCGGTCGAGAGCAGACGAGGAAGTTCCTTCATACGTCGCGGCCGGGCCGGGTGATTTACGAACAAGTCGTCCGCGACGCTCCTCACCGTTTCCTAACGCGATCCATTCCGCTTGGATAGCCCCCGGCCGACAGATAGAGTACCGATGTATAAATTACGCGTGGACCAATTAACATTGTCGCCGGACGAGTGGACCCGGCTTCGGGAACCGGACTCTCTCGCGCGGCGCTGGCTGGCTGCCACCTAAGCACGGGGGTGGACGAGGAAGATTAATTGAGACCTTTTCCCCTTGGCTATCTCATGGAAAGCGTACCTCTCCCAGGAACCCGTTCGCGTTCGCGGCGAGGAATTAATTTTGCAAGCGCGAATCGTCGCGATCGTTGCGATTCCTCCTGGTAGCGACCTCTAAGTACCTCTTCGAACCGCAAACATAGTAGTTGAAACACCGTTAAAAATATCGAACCATATTCGCTTTACGTGCGACAAGTTTTTAAACGCCAAGATAAATTCGAATTACAGGAACGGTTGCTGCGATGACCTGTGAAGAGAGTTATTATTTTCATCGAATTTAATACTGCATTTATTTAGAAATTTCGAGATATCTATGTAATTAGCTTTTGTAACAGAGTCGTTGCTATTTCAGCAATTTTAAAACAGAAAATATGAGACCAGTCAGATAAATTAATTTCTTCTAATTATAAAAGCAAAACTGCACTATATATATAAAAGGCAAAAATTGTCTCGTTTTATTTTGAAAATAACTAAGGACGAAGACGATTTAATCAGCTATAGAAGAAATCATAATTCAAGAAAATAATATGCTAGATTCTGTAGAATATGTGTAAAAATCTCTTAAGTTTTGTAGACTTAGAAAATCCTGAATATCTCCAAGATTTTCTAAATTTCTGAAATTAATGACACTTTTCACCCTAATTATACCATCGGGTAGGTTACTTCGGTAGTGCTCCTGAAAAGGAAAGGATTAATTTGACATGTAAAATATAATGAAATCTCGGTTACTGAATATATAGTACATCGAACGCTGTACGAAAGCACTTTACGTAGAATAAAATATCGAAATTCAAGAGATACGTACGCGATTTAATCTGAAGCAGGATGCGCACTGTTTATCATTGCGGGTGCAGTATTTTACTTGTCTCGGCTTAGAATACGACGAGAGGTTCGCTCGCATAATTTCCTTGCTAACGAGACTACGTGGGTCGTAAATTACGGTCGGAATCGGAAATTTTCAATACATGATAATCTTCGAGCTGAAATTTCGCAGGGATAGAGAGAGAGTCGATGGTTGCGAGCTCGCCGGACGAGACCGAGACTCTTAACTCAACGCTTGTTCAAGGTTCGGTCGGTAATCGGGCACGTTATCTAGTTCCAATGGCCGATTAAATTCACCGTTATAGCCGAGTCTTGTTAATCCGCGAGAAGTTTCGTCGTAAACCGCGATTTGTTGGTTACCGATCGGAAAATGTGGTGTCCACGGAATGGGGCCTCCATCATTTAATAGCAAAATAACTGAATACCACGATTGTATGAAATGAGGGAACTCCACAATACCAAGGCACCAATAACCTTAACATGACCTCAACCCTTTCACAATGTAAGCTACATCTAAAGCGTAATAACTTTCTCTGCAAAGACTTTCCTGTATCTTTGCAAACTGAAGAATAATTCAGGGTAGCATCGCTAGGTCCAAAGCCCTGCAAAAGGACACGATAATCTCAGTGCTCTTAGAAAGTTTCCAAGAAACTAAATTCAACTGAATCATCGTTTACTATGTTGTCATTAAAAATGCCTCACTGTCATCGACAGGAATCTATCTGCAAGGGAAGAAAATGGCGGCTACCGTTGTTTTGTACCAGGTGCAAAGACGCTTCCGAAGTGGCGCAGCACTGTCGCTCCTCCGTTCCGCTATTACACGATATTTCATTGTCTCGTTGAGTATTGTTGCGCAATTATCCCGGTGCACCCTTTTAGCGGCCGTGGTTGCGCAACGGCGAGTACACACGTTGCGGCCATTTATAAACGCCGGATCGGCAATCGGTAACTTCTCGTTACCGCTACTACCGGTGCGCCCTACCAGTGCCGGCAGTGTCTTAACGGGTTCCCGTGCGCCGGGAACGCACTTACGTCGCACGCATCTCTCTCGCCCACGCTTCCGGCGCGCCGGTGATTTAGCGCCGCGGAACCGCCGCGACGCCGGCCGACGCGGAACGACGCCGAACGCGTCGATTTCACGTGTCCCCGCAACACCTTGTCGCGCCCGTGGAAGAAGATACCGCTTGAATGATTGTGCACGGCCGATCGTTACTCTCCGCTGTCGACCCTCTGACGATTTAATCGGTGTTTTCGGCGCGAGCAACGCGTCGATCCTCTCGGACAGTGAGCAACGATGGGGCAATTTTTGCGACGCGTTTCTCGCCGGTCTCGTTCGTTCTTCCGGTTGCGAAACTTGTAACGAGCAGGAGGATTTTAGGCGTTTTTACGGGGAGAAAGTGTCGGTCGTAAAAGTCTAAATACTCCTGCCGGATTTCGAACGTTTTAAAGAGCCTCGTAGACGCTTTATGGTCAGTGATTTCTTTCGTATCGAGAACTCGCAGAGTCGCACACGACACATTGCACAAAATTTGTTTGAGAGGTTTCTAAATTTCGAACGGTGAAATTGCTTTTGATTCTCTGTTGGCTCGTGTCCAGACGACGCGATAATAAATTTCGCGCGGTTTACTCAGCGTGTACCGTGGCTAAACTGTGAATTATGGCGACCCGCGCGCGCGCGCGCGCGAGCGCAGGTATTTCTCAGACAATAGAAATTGGATTCGACAGGTTGACCAGGCTGCGATAAACAAGCCTAGTTATCCGATGAGATATCTACGCGCAGATCCTCTTTCCACCTAGCGCGATGTTTTTCCCACAGAATCTATCCGTTGTGTAAACGGTGCCAAACGGAAATTAAAAGCTCCCCGGTTCGAGGAAAAACGCCGGTACAAGCGGGCGAGCGTCGCTCGAACAATAAATCTACGAGTTCCGGGAGAGAGAAAGGGTACTCCTGTGCGTTCCATCAATTTGCTTCTCACAATAAGCTGCCAGAGTCGTTTAATATTCCCCCGATATTTTTACGCGAGCCACGCGGAGCCGGCACGAAAGGCCATGGAAGAAGACGAACAAGACGTCGGCGACGACGACAACAACGGAGGAGGAGGAGGAGGAGAAGAAGAAGAGGAAGAAGAAGAAGAAGAAGCAGAACAGGACCGGTGTGCACCGGCAAACTTTCCCTCTTGATGGAACCTCGCGAGATGAGGGAGACACGCGCTTTGAATGAGCTGCTCGCCTCGAAAGATTAGTTCTTCGGCTCGCTCCCACGCCTCATCTCGCTATCGCATCATCGGCGAGATTCAATCTCCGCTGCTTCCAGACTCCTCGAACGATAAAACCCAGCCGGGTCTCGCTGTCGATCCGCGGGACTCCCGCCGCAAAAACACCGGGTCTTTCTGTTTGCCAGACTTATTAAGGAAGAGATATTCGTCCGTCGTTTCCGCGTTTGCATTGAATACGCCGCGCGCCTGATTCGCGGCGATTGATGTCTCCGCGAACGAGCCGTTTATCGAGCTAAACGCCGATCGCGCGTAGATCGTTGGGAATATGAACGAGGATGCCAGCTGACTGCATTTTCAGCTCGACTGCTTCCTTTGCAGCGATGCAGATGTCATAAGAAGCTAGATGATGCTTGTCGACGGGGGTCAGGGACTAGGAAAGGTGTTACGGAAGGTATTAGGAGAAATGTAAAGAGACTAGGCAAAAGAAGAATCTGGGAAAGAACCTGGGGTGGGAAAGGGGTCTAATAATAAACTAGCGAAAGGAAGCTCGAACTTGTGATTTTAACATAGTTGGTTAGCGATGCGATTGTAGTGCAGCGGATGATTGCCCGCAAAACCATAACATCCCCGCAGGTAGTTTAAAACGCGCGAGACGTACTCGTAAAGCGTTCCCCTGTCAGGATGCAAGACAGTCTTGCGACATAATTTTCAAACCGTTTCCTTTATGCAAACACCACGGAGGAAGGAACAATCGAGGATAAAGAAAACATATATAATCCTTGCGTCTAACAAATGAAGCGATTTGTCCGGCAGCATGACGCAACACCTGACGTCAGAGCACATAGTAACCCCGTACCGGTCTACCGTGAAAGGTGCACTCGGCTCCGGCTCGTCCCACTCGTCCATCCGAAGTGTTAACAATCCATCGAGAAGTTAGCCCGCAGCGCGATATCCGTGCAAGTAACGTTAAGTAACGAGTCGGCCGATACCGTTCCCGGCGCATATAAAGAGGACAGTGAACCAGGGAAGAGCGGATCAGGCCCCGAGGATCATTTAGAATATAACCGTGTTTCATCCTAAAGATCGTATTTATGGCGAAGCCGTTTAAAAGGCGGACCCGAGGATCAGCGGAAGGATAGAGGGACACAGGGGACGGCTGGCCGGATGGGATGATGTGTGGCCGAATCTGGTTGACTCGCGATGGAAAGGGCTGTTTCCAGGTTGTCGATACATGCGCCGGGTTCGGGGCCCCGAGAGACGCTAATCCTCGCGTGTGAAGAGGACAGTGAACCAGAGAGTCTCCGGCCAGAGAGATGCCGCGCTCGGCTCCGTAACTCAGACCGCGTGACTCACGTTGAGCGTTTCGCGCGGGATCAGAGCATCGTTGTATTTCAGAATCCAGGAAACCAGGAAGTCGCCGGGCATTATGAAATCGGAGATATTATGCGAGGAAGTTGTATTCACGGCGATCTTATGGGCACGGCCCGGCCCGGCCCGACGCCGAGCGGTGCGGTGCGGCGCGGCGCGGCGCGGGAACGTGCCGCCGAAGCGTAGCGTAAAATATCATCGTTATGCACCGCTCGAGGTTAATATTAGCCGCGGCGCCGCCGTCCACGATATTTACTATAAGCCCCATTGTTTTATGCGGCGCTGAACCCCGGCCGACAGCCGCTGATACAGTTGTACGCCGCACCTCCGCAACCGCTGCCTACTGCGGAGCGGCTCTTGCGAAATCGAATCGAATCGAATGACCGCTCTCGCCGCGAGCTCGCCCGTTTCCGTCCCCTGTCGGGCCCCGGCCGATTTTTTCGCCGACCGCCGCTGTCGATTTTCCCATTGGCGACGGCTTCTGGTGCCGATAACAAAGGGTCTTTCATTAAAACCGATAGATCCGCGAACGTGAGCGAAACCAGTTGCGCGCGAGCCGCTGGTCTTTGTTGCAGCTTTGCGGGTATTCAATGCCATTGCTTGTCGACTTTCATCTTTAAACACCAGTTCGCAACGCGTCCGTTCCGATTTTCAATAAAATTCAGAGCTCCGCCGTTCTGCTGGATTTTTTGACAGGGAATGTTCTATGCTGTTCGCAGCGACGAGAACTTATCGAAGCGGACCTAGACGCGATATAGTGGTACGATGACCTTTAATCTGCGATCAATGAGCGATTCGAGTGTCATTGACCCAGTTTCCCAACACGGATCGATCAGATCCCAGTGCAATTTAGTTTCAACGTAACCCAGTTTCCAACCTATGCACTTTGATGCGACCCTAATCCAGCTTTTGACCCATCCAGTTTTCATCTAAGCAACATTCACTTTTAATTTCCGAAGGAGTCTAAATCCTGATACCTCGTATGCATAATAACTTGACGGACACTTTCTGATGCGTTTGAACTTTTTGTTTCAGGTGATACCGGCGGAGCGTCGAGTCCCGGAAAAAGAGGAGACTTGGTCTCTGGCACCAGAGCCAAACGATCCCTGCACCAACAGCGAAGATCTACCCGAAACAAAGACTAAAGGCTGCCAGGATGAAACTCCGAAGATCACTGAAGTGCCGGAGGCGTCCAGCGAAGCTCCGGACACTGGCACGCTGCCTAGAAACCAGGAGTCCCGAAAGAGCAAGACGAAGAAGGTGAAGAGCTACCTTAGGAAATGCAAGGGCGCGCTGTCGAAAGGGGACGAATCATCCTCGGACAAGAAACGCCAGGAACACTGTAGTTCCTGGTATTTAGAAGAGTTCGTGTCACCGGAGGACGTGGATCCTCGCGAGAAACAGCGCGAAGCTTCGGCCGACAGGATTTCCGAAGCCGAGGAGGCCGTCGAGGAGGACAATGCCACGTTATCGCAAAATCCTCCCAAGAGCGTCGACGATGGCGAGACGCCTGACGAAGCTTTGGCCAGACTGCTCGACGAGGATCGGAAGAATGATCTGAGAAGAAGTCGATCTTCTGTGTACGAAGATGCTAGGGATTCTATAAACGAGCAGGCGGCGGTTGTTGAAAGTAACTCCAATAAGGTAACTAAGGACAGGAACGAGGCGGTGTCTCTGGAAACGCTGACCACCGAGGACACGAACCTGAACAAGTGCGACTCGAGCGATACTTTGATAGCGGAGGCGGGGGAGGTATGCGCTGCTTACCAACCGGCTGATGGCGAGCAAGCTGACGAAGAGGAGGGCAACGAAGAGACGCTGCAGGCGATGTCTCTGCTTGGGGTGAGTGGACGCTTTGTGTTAGCATAGTTTGGGTTGCTCTTGCCGGTGACTAGCAACGCTTGAGAAGATGATTCTCTTTGTAAAGCATGCCTGTTTGTAGAGTTGTCCCGTTTCGAGTTTCATTTAGCTACGTACACTAGGTATGCATAGTATACCGCTTTGACAAAGTTTAATTATGGAATCTGCGCACTCAAATCTTTGTAGCGATTGAAGCCTGTTCATTCTACTATGCATGAGATTTTGGGACTGTTGGTTTACAAGTGTTTAATCAAGACTGTCCATCCTAAGATGCTCCTCAAGTAGATTCGCATCCGAATGTTCAAGAACCTCTGTTTGCAAACGCTTGAGAGTATTCGACTGTTCGAAACGAAGCAACATAATAAACGCGACACGGTTCTCGCGCGCTGCATCGCGCAGACGCCCGATAACCGCGACGTGTGTCCGCGTTCGGCCAAGTTCGAAGGTGGCGATGGTCGCCGAGGCTCGGTTTGTTTACGAGGCGAGCAAACAGGGGAATTACTCATAACGCGAGATTTTCCTTGATACCGTGGGCCCGATAACATCGATCTCTCGGCGCGGCTTGCCGGCCTCCGTGGCACTGCTATTGAATCTAACGGTACCGGAGAGCAACGTGTATAAAAGGAGCGTGCAGCGGCCATTTGAATACAAACCACAAACGGTTTACCGCGGACCCGCGAGCGCGAGGCAGTAAAGCAAATTGCAACCACATGCGCACACGGGCGTGTACACACTCGCGAAACGGTGGCCCCGGCCGGTCGGCGGAGCCCGGGCTGCCTGCTTAGTAATTTATGCCGGCGGTCTTAATGCACTTGTATCGATGATTAAAACGTAATTTCCCCGGATGGGAAGAAACAGCAACGGCGAGTCGCGCGGCTCGCTTTTTGTCGATCCTTCCCGCTTTATGATTTACGACGCCCAGTTTTCCCGGCGGAGGCTGATTTACACGCGGCGTTGTCGCGCTCCGAGGGGCACCTCTCGCGCCGCGGCCATTTATCGCCCGATGCCGACTGCCGTGCCGGAATCGCCGGGGATTATTGAAATTCGGGAACCGATTGGGTGGTCCCGTGAAACTTGTTCTCGGGGTACATTCAAATTATCCGGGCGGCCCTCGCCGACAATCCCCGCTTCGACCGAACACGATGGTAGTCCGGGGACCGGCGACTTTTAACGACCGTAACATTGACCGACATACACGGTCGCCAAATTATTTTCATTCCCGATCACAGCTCGAGCAAGCGTTTTTACGGTGTTTTAATGGGTGTAGTTGTTGTTTGTCTCGCGGTAATTGCGGACGATCTTGTTTGACTGTTTTATGGCTTTTTGATGACAGTACGCCCGTCCCGGTGGAGGCTAACTAACGCCGGCGAGCCTTTTTCACTTTAAATGGAACATTTACAAGGAACCAGCGGTTTCGCAACCAGATTTTACAGGTTGTCCTTTCTCTTCGGAAAACTTCAATTTTGTTTTCTGTCTGTCTTCACCGAAGCGCGCAGCTGCGAAATGAAAATTTACGTCGAATTCAACGGATACGGGTCAAGCAGATATTAATAGTTTCGTTCTTTTAAAATCTTAATAGATCGTCGAAAGAACGGATCAAGCAATTAGTTTTCTTACAGGTGCATTGAATCGGTGGTCTATTAGTCGGCGAGAAAAATCGCTGAAAAACCGATGGTTGTGGTTCGCAGAAGTCCGAGAACGTAATTAAACGTCACATAAATACTGTATCGGTCTACGCCCAAACTTTCCCCGGTTCGCGAACATTTTTCCAAGATCGATCCCCGATGATTTCTCGGTAGCAGCGCGAAATGATTCTCGATCGATAAATCTCTCGGTCGCGATTAAGCTCACCGTCGCCACACGACAGTCACGAGCGTCGTTACTCACGGTTATTTTAAAGGTAATTTTCAATTCGCCGTGTAATAATTAAGTAGGATTCTGTTCCGCGGAACACTTGTTTAGCCGCGGGGTTTACAACTGTTCACCGGTGTGATTGAAAGGTGGCTGCGCCTTCTAATGCAGCGGGAGGTTAACGCCGTCGTCTGTTCCGCTGCATACAGGGTGGCCTCCGACAATCATTGCCGGAATCGTTCAATTAACTTTTATCATTGCGCAAACGGGCTCTACGTTTTAGTAACAAATCGCCTCGACGGCGCGTCGACGACGTTTATGGCGATGCTTTACGATGAGCGCATAGAACCCCAGTGGGTACTGCCTTTTTGGCAGTGAAATTGCACAACGTTCGATGAAATGTTGCTTTCACCGAGCCGGAAGACGACGCCCGAGTGACGAACGCGTTTAAAGCTATCGCAATATCTTTATTTGCTAATCTTAATTTCTGTTTAATACGAAAACGAAGTGTGTCAAATTAATTGTAGAACGTCGCTTGGCTTTCACTGTCTTTCATTTTCGGTTTTTTATGCGCGGACCTTTTTTTGCCGCGTTTCCAGTAATCGTTGCTAACATTTTTTATGACAACTTTCATATCTGGGCGTGGATGTGGATCATAAAGCCTTAGACCGTTGGGGATTACATCCTTGTTCACTTATGTGAATTTTACAGATTTTTATAGAGCTACTATTCTATATATTTTTTAATTTTACAGAACTAATTTTATAAAACTACTGTAATCAAACTGTGATTGTCAATGTAGAATTATACGATTTAGACTAGTTGTTCGACACTAAAGTTAATCTCCTTAGTGGCGACCATATGAGTTGGGTATACCTGAGCGAAATACACCGAAGCTTCTTCATTTAGTTTGGTAAAGTTCCAGAAAGGGAGATAAAAATTTGATAAAATCTGACAATTATACGATCGAAGAAGGTTGAAAGGAATGAGAACTAAAACTATTATTTATCAAAAATATTAAGAAAACATCTTCCCAAATGTGATAAATAACGATGTATCGATGTTCGGCACTAAAAGGGTTAACCGCAATCTTCAAGCTGCGATTTGGCAGTTCGCGAAACGCGACAGAAATAACAACAAATGAAATGTTTGAAACCAGTTCGTTCACCAAGGGCGCGCACGTCCGCAGAAAAATTGGAGCTCGTACAGGAATTTCGCAAGGTTCCGCGCGAACCATTAAACCGGCGAGGCCATTATCGCGGGGAGATAGCTCGGATCGTTAGGACCACCCTGTATATCGCGTCTTTCGGCATAGGCGTCGGCAGAACTCGCGGCGATGTCGTTTGTCACGTGGCCCGTGGTAACTCGCGTACAGGCCGTGCGGGGCTCGAATCCCACGAGTCATGTTCCCTCGCGAACTGTCATCGATAAGGCATGATCGATAAACGAGACAAATTCACGGCAATCTCACCCGCGTTACGCCCACGCGAATTTCAGTGGGAGACAACGATCGAAGGAACACGGGACGACCTCGCGTGTCCCGGCACCGCCGCGGTCCTTATAAATTCACCGATAACGCGAGCTGCCTTTTTCCTCCGCTGTCGGCTCCACGGGCTGACTCCGGAGTGCCCCCGCCAACAATTTCACCGTGAAATACGAGCGCCGGAACTTCTAATTGGAAATCCGCGAATCGGCTTCATCCCCGTTTCGTCGCGGAACACGCGGCCGGGTACACCACCTCGCCCTCGGACACACCGCTCGGACACTCCTTTCTTTTCTCGGACGAGCCGCAATAACTAGACTGCGAAATTTATGCGTTCATTGTGGACAGACGTTGAATAAAAACAATGGCATCGGGGACTCCAATAATATTTGATCCCCGCCTCTTTTGTCTCCGCTGGCTTTTAGGCATTAGTCGCGAATACATGAATTCCTGATGCTCGGCGCTATTCATGCAAATTGTCGTCTCCACGGCGCGGTCTTCAATTGGTCAAACTTGATGCAGGAAAGAATACAGTTTTATTCAAGTGCTCGGTTCGGATTCTTGAAGACCGTCTGAAGGTATTGGCTACAGCACGGAAATAAGCGGACGCAGAATCGTGCGGAAGATTCGCCTTCTAGACATAAGTATGGTCCAAGCTACTCAATTGGTAAACTATAGATGTTAACGCAAAGTTACGTAGCAGTGTATTAATTTGCAAATAAAATGCTCGACGCGGCGTTAGCCAAGCTATTGTAAACGACACGTTTGGCGTAATGACTTGCTTGATGTGCCATTAACCATATTCAAGGATGAAGCGATGAGATCATTTTATTAATTTTCTGTCTTTCCCTCGACGATCAAATTATATAATCTATCTTCTGGCTACTTCTAACCTTGTGTTATGTAATTATACGTTGATGTATACTGGAAATAACCGGCATATTAAACATTATGCATAAAAATACGTCCATTGGACACCTGACTCGACATCAAATCACAGCCTCCAGCGTAAAGATTGTAAAATTTCTCGTAAAGCGTGACATCATCGATTTCATTTTCCGTCGACAATAGCGAAGAGGAGGAAGATTTTGTCGGCGCCGGTTGGCTTCTCAGGTTTGCCCCGGGAAAGTGTAAATCCTCGAGGCGTTCCGACAATGCGCCGGCGCGGCGCGGTTTCTGGTTATGGAAACAGAAATTGCGGGGAAACGATATTTTGTCACTGTCATTCCGTACATCGGGTTTGTGTGTTCCTGGTACACGATCTACAGAAAGAATCTAGTACGAGGAACAGAATCCAGGCGCCTATCCCGCGCTTTCCAACGACAATTTCTTTCGGGATTCGAGTTCAGTATGTCTCCATCGCGGCAGTGAATCCGGCAAAAGCCGTTCGAGCGTCGATACACGACGCCTGTAAACTGCGCGCGGTGACTCCCGAGAGCGACCGTACAACCGACTCTGGTCCAGATAGATCACGTCCGATATAATTAATGAGCACGACCTGCAATTCCCATACACACCTCTGGCTCCGCGGGTCCGCCTTAACAAGTACCTCGGCGAACCCAGTCTAACCTGGGCCAACCGGAGGCGCTCGCGCCCAGCAACGGAACTATTTCGCTAGCCGAGATACGTTTCCTAGGCGATCCGGAGCTGTTCAAGCATCTGTCTACTTCAGGGGGCCACGAAATTTCGTTTTGTTCGGCTAATTGGACCGATCGATCACTGTGACATAGGTGCGGAGCGGTCGCGCTCCATGCAGCGCCAAGTCGTTCAAATTTTCTGAGCATCGCAAAGGTCACACGTGTCTTACTAGCATTTCGTTGAATACTGGTTGACGTCACTATCACCATGATTAGTATCAATTGTGCGCTTCCTGGGATTTTTCATTAACAGTAATTAGGGATGTCTGACAACTATATTGCGGATACTATAGGTAATTCTTATGATACAGTTAAACCTCGATTACCGAATTTATCCCTTTGTACTCCGCGCCATCATGGATGTTACCTACCAGCGCTTATGAACATTTATATTATTATATAGTATAATAATATTCGTAATATATGAATTTGTAGACATCGAGAAATAGTTGCAAATCGTTAATAAACTTTAATGTTTAGTCATATACTAGAATTACGATGTCCTCTGAGATTGGGCAACGGAGTGCAAAGGGTTAAATTGATAGCTAAATACTTTTTATTTTCGATTAATTACTAATACAGTAGATGATAGGTCGAGGTCTCGTTTATACAATAAAGATCCAAAGAGTTGGATCACCATTGCAGGAAATACGCTGCTGATTCCATTCGCAGGAGAACGTTCCACGAAATGCCAGAGATGTTTATGCCTAAGCGAAAATTGCTCAAGATTGAACCTCAAAGTAGAATTGCTAGAAACCGCGAGCGTTACGCTGGCAGGGATAGTCGAGCCAGCTTTCGATTCAAGTATTCAAACCCCTTCGGAGAAACTCGACGACAGCGAAAGTGTTAGCACCGAATCACGGCGTCACCCTTCCGACGACGGACAACTGAATCCGAGAGACAACGGAGAGCCGAGCGTTCCGGCAAACTAGAAAATGGAATATTTCCCGTGGCAGAGGCTGGCGGGTACGTCGGCACGCGGGACACGGCGCGTAAATATCCGCGGAGCGAGGAAAAGTCGCGGAAGTGGCGAAGTTCGTTCCACTTGTCCTCGGGTGGACAGTGTGTGCCGCGGGAAGTGTATACCCTCGCAGAGGCCGAGTGCCACGAGCTGCACGCGCAAGATTGCCGGTATCTCGAAGACAGTGAACCACTTTGTAGCTCAATTCGAGGCGCCTGGGCGCGCCTGTCAGTTCGTAGTTGCAGATAGGCTGCGAATAGGTAGCAAATGTTTCTCCAGATGATAAACCTAGAGTTACTTAGAAACCTGTTCGGTCCGCACGGAACTGGGAAAATGCAGAGTGGAACGAAATGTGTTAGATGTCTAGACAGTAGATTGCGGTTTTATCCGTTTATGACAAAAGTGGGTGGGTGGAATGCGGTGGAGTAAGTGCAAAAGACAATTTAACTGTGCAAATTATTAGATTGCGGATTTATAAATTTGTAATGATAATTAATATTCGCAATTTAAAGTGAGATAAGAAGATATATTTCTTGTGATCTACTAAAATTGTCAGAGGAAGAATAAAACTTCTAAGTGACTTCAGTCTTTAGCAATAAGTAAAGCTAATTTCCATTTTATATAACTATCCACGGTCTACTAAATAACTTCAGCTTACTTAAAATATTAAAAATGAAGATTTTCTATTTGTCTCCTAAAATATTATACGATTTCTTCAAGCAATAGGTATAAATATGTCTTCCAGGAAATTTATTAAAACTATTGCAGAATCCGAAACGTACTACTCGATTTAATTAATCATAGGGAACGTGATTCATGCAGGAACAAATGTTTAAAGCGCCAGCATCGAAAGCCAGATCAAAATAAGCCATTAGGTTCACATGTGTGATGGTTTGGGGTGCGAGTTTCGGGATAGGCTCACTGTCAATCATCATTAGGGGAATCGGAGGTTGGGGTTGCAGCGGGTGAAGCGCTCTCCGAGCATCGATGCTAACCATGAGTGGATTCGGATGGTCATTGTTTGATGGTTTGACGCGACCACCCCGGCTAGGATATCCCACGTTATTAGATACGGTTTCGCATTGATGAAATACTAGTCATTCTGCAGAAGCTCCAGGAGCGGAAGTATCGGAACTGTTTGCCATCAGACCCCCATTACCCCCTCCACCATTTAGTTTATGAGTAGCGTGTATAATCGGTAGGGTCGTGTCCCTCGTTTCCTGGAAATTGGGGCTAATAGGGCGGAGTCATTTCTACTAATAAAGAAAACGTATTTATCCTATTTTCGCGAGGGCGTTAATGTGAGACATTTTTCCCAGTGCCTTCTTTTGGCCAATGCACAGTATTGTAAGAGATATGCACATATTTTTTTCTCAGGTCTATGCAATCAGAACGCAATTATTATAAGCTACTAGCAAACCTGGCGAACTCCGTTTCGCCACCAGATGGCTTCGTTTTTTGTAACATTTCGTTTGGGGATTAAAAGATGAAGAAAAGTTATTTCTTTTGTTTTATAAACCATATTGGTTTGTAGTACATGCTATGTATCAGAGATGGCGCTGTATGTGAAAAATGATTTTCCCTGTTTTCCTGCTTTTCAACAGAAAAGCAGG
>NC_135778.1:13635185-13706347 GCF_028453695.1 Augochlora pura
TTGTTTTATAAACCATATTGGTTTGTAGTACATGCTATGTATCAGAGATGGCGCTGTATGTGAAAAATGATTTTCCCTGTTTTCCTGCTTTTCTGTTGAAATTTTCCAGAATTTTGGTTGCTATAAACCTCCCGGAGCCCGAGACCTTTCCAACGAATGCAAAACCGTGGAAATCGGTTCGTGCGTTCTAGAGTTATAGCGTCAGGAAGGAAAACCCGACTTATTTTTATATAATAGATTGCGAACACCATAGAAGGCTTAAAACTATTGTGCTGTCAAATCTGGCGTATAAAACAGACAAAATCAGATAAAAAAGTAGTGGTCCTTATATATATCCGAATTACCAATCACTGTTTCAATCTGTGTTACAAGTATTAAACCTTTGCACTCAAAGCCGTTTCAACTGTAAACCTAAAATAATTTTTCTGTCTTCTAGTCGCTCCATTTTATATAACAAAATTCATTTTATGCATATGTAATCGAGTCTCGTGACCCATATAACAATTACACTTTTAACAATTTTTAAATCTAAGCTTTGGCAATATTTATGAAAAATAATTTTGAAACGTATTGCAACAATTTTAACACTAAACCTAGCGAGCTCGAGCAGGGGCTATGCGTTTTGCTTTAGACGAATTGCAGGACTGGATTTATTTAGACTTTCTGCCATTTGTAGTATCATTTATGCTTCAATCATGATATCCATTTAATAATTTCATATGTGAAAGACTTTATAATCTGAAAAATTGCATAAAAAAAAGTGTTGAATCGGTCATTTTTACCAGCTTGTTAGGTTCAGTGTTAATGACTCCGCGAAGTTGCCACTCGAGTGCAAAGGGTTAATATTGTATGGTATGGTGGTCGAGTGCCATAAAATGCTAATGAATGCAACACATGGCAACAGAGTGTTTGGGCAGTTTCGAGTAACCCGAGTCTATTGGATTAGGTTCCTCGAAGTCCTGCGTGGCCGAAAAATAAAGTGTGAGTAAGTGAGAGGGAAATAAATAAAGAAAGAAAGAGAATGAGTAAGAATGAGATAACGAGTGAGGCAGAGCGGAAGAGAATGAATGCAAGAGAGAGAGAGAGAGAATAGTAGGGTAATGTGGAAAAAGGCTGGTAAGGGTGGAAGGACGAGCGGAAGAGATCGTCTCAATCGAAGGAGAACCGTCACGTTGAGAAGTCGTTGTTGTTGTTGTAGTTGTTGAAGTCGTTGTTGTTGTTAAAGTCGTTGTCGAAGTCGTTGCGTAATCGTTGTCGTTGTTGTTATTATTCTTGTTGTAAGCCGTGGGAAGTTGTGGATTATTAATAATAAACTATTACTGTTATTGTTAATCGAATTTGCCTTCGTTTGTTGTTTTATATTACCACGGAGTCTCGTGGGATTTACCTTAAAAATAATTCCTATAATATTAAGTCGTTCCCCAACGAAATAGCAAACAGGTACGGCAACCGAGTGGCAAGGAGATCGCGGGTAGTCGAAACGGGAAGTCGGATGCCCGATTTCTTGCGGCGCACGTGTTTCGAAGGTGACGGGGTGGCGTAAATCTGAGCAGTCGAAGATTGCTGAAACGCTACCCGGTGATCAGTCGTGAAAGCTGTCCGAGGGGAAATAATCGGGCGACCCGTGGCCGGGTACTGGTCACCCGGGCACAAGAGAACGAGCGCCAGCTTCTCCGTCCTCGTCTGCGTTCGATCCGCGCGGCACGCATACCTGCGAGCCCGTTAGCTCTCCGCGTCGGATTATAGATTAAGCCGCGCCTCCGCGCGGAAAACGATAAGCGGAATACGGCGCGGGATTTATTGTAATTGGCGGTAATGATGGTTTTACGCCGCGGCTGCCACCACCACCGCCATTAAACGAGCAAGCGGTGCCGAGCGGAGCCGAGCCGAGCCGAGCCGAATGCTAACGCACGGATCTAAGATGTTTGTACACATACTTTCGTAGGGAAAAATCGCACGGCGATAAACCTGGACTCGTTCCAAAGCTTCGAGTCTCCAATTTCGCATTACGTCGCTCGGTTGTTGCTATCGTGTCTTTGCGTTGTACTGGTTGTCCTGCATTTCTCCATGCATACTTCGGCAGTATGTTCTGGAAGCAGAAACTTCTTAAATGCTGTGTGGAGTTATTAAATTAAATTATTAAATTCAATTATTAATATTATTAAATTAAAGTTCTTAAATGCTGCGTTGTATGATTAATTATTAATTACAAAAGTCAACGTCTTTGATAAGTACGTCAAATATCAAGTACAGATAGTTAAGGTACCAAATACGTTCCTCGTTTCTGTTCCATAAATCAACCAGAAAAAATAATTCAGTTTTAGATGATTCTTTTAAACAGAAGATTTATGTGAACTTGGACTGATTGGCTTGTAACTGTCCACGTGAAGAATGGAGTGCGAAAACGTAGGCTTTGAAATACGTTCGGATTTGTACAACAGTTTGAACACGAAAAATTGTTCGGAGATCGGAAATTGTGATATAACGTATACACGCAACATTGGAATACTTAAAGTTGTGTACTGGTCCTCGGTGCGAGCCGGAAAGCGCACGCACTTGCACAGCCGGCACACGTGCTCCGCAGCCAGCTTGCTGCATCTTCTCGTTCGCCTCTGCTCGAGGAAGAGAGGAGAAAGAGAGAGAGAGAGAGAGAGAGAGAGAGAGAGAGAGAGAGAGAAAGAGAGGGCCAGGAAACTCGATGCCGAGCCGATCGCGGAGCACGCGCGAACCTCGTACATATAAGTTTCTCGGCTCGGCTCGTAAATATCTTGCCGGTCGCGTTCCATCCTTTGATAGAATATAAATCGTGGCATTACGTAAATGCGTTTCGGGCGAATGCACCACCGGCGACCAAACCGAACGGAATTCAGCAGTCGTGTAATGATTACTCAATTACACCGGCACCGTCGATTTCGTTTCCGTCCGCTGGCGTTCATAAGACGCTCGTCGTCTCCTCCCCTCCCACCCACCGGCTGTCTCGTTTTTATTATTAAGGAGGACTCGTGATTACCAGAGACAGGAGTCGTGACCGATGACCCGCGAGAGGAAGCTGCGCCGCGGTTCCCTCGGCGGATCTGCTACGGAGAAGATTGGTCGCGTGATACTTGGGTAAAAGCGACCGGACCCGGGGACTAGAGACATATTAGACGCGTGGGACTTCGGGTAAACAATCTCGGAGAGGAGACTCGAGGGTATCGTTGAACCTACTTGACTTGTTGCGTACGATGCCGAGAGCCGCGCTCGTTGCGAGCATGAACGTTTAGAGGCACCGGATCGAAAGTCGGCTTCGCGAACCTTCGGTCAGTGGATACCCTATTGTCTGGCGTACACTGTATCATTCTACTTAATCAGCCGACGCTTCTGAAACTCTCCGATGACTTAGGGATCTGCGTTCAGGCTTGTTTCTCCTGATTGAGAAATGATTTTAGAGAAATCGCTGCCGATCATCGGGCAATTAGCTGTCTCATCCTGTGTAGCAAACTTGCAATAGCAGCAATCGACCTGATCTTCTAAAACGATCTTTGAGGATTCGAGATTGGTTTCAAAGTAGTAGAAATGAGTGATTTTATGGAAATATTTGTAGGAGGCGTATTACACTATTTATACTATTCTAAAGTATCTCTTTCAACTTAAGCTACACAATGTTTTTAAGTTGCATTTATTATATAGATATACTTATGAGAAGACATTGAAAGCGTTTAAAGAATTTTGTAATGCCACCATGTTATACATTCAGTTCATTAACCTGGAAAAATTGCTATGGTTCGCAAAACTGTGATTAAACATCCGAAAATGTCGACTTCACATCGCTCGCAACAATTCGTCAGTCGATATTTCATTCCCTGCGTAATTGTAAACGATCTCACCAACACTTACAATAAGCAAAATGTTGAATTTTTGAAAGACTCTTTGGAAGTCGTAAGAAGCTTAAACAAGTCATTGTTAGAACACAGTATAGACAAGTCGAGTTTACGGCTCGGTGGTGTAGTATTAAAAGCGACAAGAATAAAGCTGCTAGGACACTACCACGGAGGCTGCTAATCTCCCAAAGTCCTCTAGATTTGTCATAGGCCGTGGGATCAACCGAAAAGCATCTAGTACCTGCAGGATTCCGTGTTTGTTTCTATTGATCCGCCACTGACAGACGCAAACGGTATCGCTCGGCTCAATCTAGCGAGCCTGTCTGCCGGCCTGATCAGCGTACAATCGATCTACTTACTCCGAAATTGTTTATACCGTATCAGTTAAGTCGGCTCCAGCCAGCCCCATATCTGCTCGACCTGGAAACGTATCTCCGCGTTCCGATATCATCAGCATATCCCGTCGTTACGATACCGGGCGTACAGTTCCCAACCAATCCGATGTTATCTGTACATCGTGTCGTGTCTCCCGACTCGGAAGTCACGGCGACAGCCTAATATATTTCAATCAGCCTTCCATTTCCAATCACGCGACAGTTTGTTACACGGATTGAATGGACCGAGAAAAAGTGTCCGAAGGCTCGATTCATTTAGCATGCGTCCCTTTTTTCCCCGTGGAGCAGGATAGAAAGGGAGAGAGGAATAGAGAGAGGGAGAGAGAGAGAGAGATGGCGAACGCGGCTCTCCATACCCTATTAGACCTAATAGGAAGTGTGTTCGCAATTTGCATGATTCGGCCGGGACAGGTACCTTTCTAGTTTCTTTATTAGCATTGGTCGGCCGGCTGTTTAAATATGGAAGATATTGAATAAGCCGGTTACGTGCCGGAGTTCTCGAGTGTCGGATAAAGGATCGTTTCTTCATTGAACCGTGGCGGGTCTGCTCTCCGATCGCGAGCCGCGCCGATCGAATCTCGCGATCCAACAGAGACGGAAGAGCCGGGTGAAAGAGGGAGAGACACACACAGGCCAGGCCCAGGATTATTCCGCGTGACTTCCGATCGGAATATAGTTTACCGGGCCATTCTTTTCTCCGGCGCGGCGACTTTCGCCGTGACGAACGCCCGGGATCCGAACCGGGGCCCCGGCAATTTCTTCGTCGCGATGATCGGCGGGACCGCGGGCCCCGGGCAACGCGATAATAAGGTGTCAACGTTCACGGACCTCCGTCCCATGTCAGACCGTTTCCGGGTTATGCTCGTGCGAACCCAAACAACCGAACCGATAATCATGCTCCCGATCGCAGACTCGACAAAGAGACCCCGAGAGACCGGCGGAACCGGGTTACGGTGGCGGACTACACCCTGCTATAATGGAGCCAATTGCGAAAGAGCGCCGATTTTTTACGCACTCGCAGCGTCTTCTAATTTTTTTCCGTACTAGAAGATTCTATATATTAACACTAAATTTCCTGGGCTGGATGAAATGGCCGCTTTCACATTTCGTATCTTTAAATTGTTGACACCGTGAAAGCTCTTTCTTGAGAAACGATCGAATAAATCGCTCCATTTATAGCGTAAAAAAGAAAGTGAGGAATAGTGTACATAAATTCAGTTTTGTTATTCGTGAAAAGCACTGCGAGTTGGTTACTTTTACTGTTTGGTAGGTTGTGTTAATACTTTATCTAGTAGATAAAAAAGGAATCGGGAAGTTACGTTACCAAGGGTTGTTACTTCTTTGAAGAAATAAACCTTTTGATAAACTTCTCTGTTCAAGCATATATTATAATAAAAACTGTACAAAGTTTGAACATACATTATAATACATTTATTGCGTTTAGTTTAAGAAGAATGAAACATAAGGAAGTACTACTGCAACATTAAGAAGAAAAGAAGTCGATTATGATTTCATTTACATTATCATCGCACGCATAATGCAGACTAAAAGCTAACTTCGTGTCTTATTTATCCATCGTCAGCTTCTTTGAGAAAACAATTCCATTGCAAAGAACGTGCTAATAGCACAGCCATCGCAATTTGTTACAATGTCGATCGCAGCTCCGAGCAGCTGGACCGCGACGTTCCCGCGAGGCGAGCCGGAGATCGAGGCACGCATCGTCTCGAACGGCGCGAGCCTTCGAAATCCGATCCCTCTCGGAGATCCCGCTCTCGAAGACTAATAACAATAATAGCATCGTCCGGTGTAATCGTGCAACAAGTAGCCGATTATCTGCTTGTAATTATCGACGAGTTATCGGTATCGGTCTGTCGGATCGTCTGCGGCCGATTTTTTGGTGCGCGCGCGCGCGCGCGAGCGCCTCGTAGATCCTCTCTCGGGCCCGTCGAAAAAGCGGCTCGTCATTAATATTCGCCTGAGTTCGGCGCAGCAACACCCGATACCCACCACTTGGAACGTATAAGATTACAATCCTCTCGCTACGGTACCTGACTACCGTTAAATATATGTTTTACAGCGTGTTCGGGCCGTGTCGGTCCCGCGAGGTATCGCCGGGCCCCCGATTCAGAGGATCGAGCGCGTTACGTGCAGGGTCTCCGTGTTTCCCTCTCGTCCCGATACGCTCGTTCCGCGGTGACGATCGCCTCTCGTCCGGAGATCGGCTTTCAAGGTCGCCGAGTTTCCCGAGATTCAATGCCAGCCCACGCGAACCCACCGCTAATAAGCAATTAAATTTCGCGGTTTACCGAGCACGCCGCGCGCGGCTCGCGATACGCAGCCTGCGGTTTACCGCCGGTCTACCGATCGATCCTTTTCGCCTACGAACCGCCTCGTTCACGGCAATTAAGGCCCGGCTAAGCCTCGACACGTTCTCCTTCGATTTTTCTGCGCGACGAACTGCCAGCGTCCCATATGCTGCGCGTGCAAACCAATCCTTTCCGATCGATTTCACGCGGAAGGTGAAAACGGAGTTTTTATACATCGACTTCGAAATCTGTGCCTTTCTATATCATTTCAAAAATATCTTTTATTTTTCTATTTCATTTGAACCTTTCAGACGTTTTTTTATATTTAGTCATAAGATTATCCCTGCAATAATTTTCGCATCAGTGAATTAACCTTCCCAAAACAATGATTAGGATCAATTTTGAGCAATAGTATTTAAATTCTTCATTTAATTATACAATTTTCGTTGATTAAATAAAACACATTACAGTTAAATCAAGAACAATTCGTAAATGAATAGATCTGCAAGAAATATGTTGAAAAATATGTAGTAAAAAATTACTGAATATAGCTCAGAATTGTTATAAACACCGTCAGTAGTACAGTTGCGAACATGGCCCGCCGTGCGAGGGTTAATAAGTAATAGTAATTGGTAGTGCGATATTTCTGCGTCTTGCGAAGTTTTCAAGAATTATTTGATCGTGGCAGCAATTAAAAAGAATTGTAACTTCAACAGCCTTCCGTCCCTTGCAACCGAAGCGCGAAATTTTTACCCGCGTCACGTGTCACCGCGCGACGATCCGCCGACATCGGAGGAGGACTTGACCAACTGCCCCCAAGAATCGCAATTAGCCAAAAGCGGCCTGCGAGCGTTCGCGACGAGTCCGGCCACGGTTATCGAGCAGTAAACACGTCTTTTACGATTTTTGAAGCGGGTCAGAGGCTGACAGACGCCACGGCTGGAAGATCCTTCACGGCGAAGATTTTTGTGAAACTCACGGCGATCGGTCGAGTGTCGAGCCGGGTGATAAGAATCGTCGAAATCGCAATAACCCCGGGAGAAAGCATCCGCGGGTACGGACTTTGCTTTCACGAAACCGCGGCGAGGTTTAAGTGGCTACTTTTTCCGGCCGACGCGATCGCCTCGAGTCCTTTGACGGTCTACCGAAATTGTTTTGCGGTCTGTTGTGCAATCCGGAGTTACGTTTCCCTTTTGTGCTTCCATTTTTTTTTAATTCGCGGACACCGTCGAATCTCCGCAACAGACGCGCGATGAAAACAGTAGACAAAAATGAAAAAGTTTTCGTTTTTTCCGTAAGAATTTATTTCTTTCACAATATTGGTGCACGTGTCCACGATGGATTGGTACTCTTGTCCACAAGCTACGAGACATATATTTGATTTGATTTTTGATTCAATTTTTCCAAGTTTCTTGTAACTTGTTCCACAAATCTTTTTCGTAAATAGTTTCTAGATTAGATTCAGATCGTTTTCATAAATAGTTTCTAGATTAGATTCAGATCGTTTTCATAAATAGTTTCTAGATTAGATTCAGATCGTTTTTGTATTCTACATGTGAAGCAATAATTTCTCAAACAAATAATTATGGAGATAAATACATGCAACGCAATATAGAAACGTATTTAATCTAGACAACCGAGTCTGCGTTCTAATAATCGTCTTACCCAAAATAAGTAAATGTCCGGTAATTTGCAAACGATGGAGACTGCTTCACAGAGGATCTAAACCATCGAGGAATATATAAATATTTCTAGAAACCAACACAAATTCCGGGAACTTTTCGATCACGCTGAGTAACGGTTTACGCTTAGCGAATTTCTGAGACGGTGCACACCCACGCTTTCTTCTTCTTCCCAGAAGCTGGGAGAGCCTGCTCGAGGTTCACAGTCAGAGGTCTTATTAGAATCAGACCCGACCGTTTTCAGGGGTTCAGTCCACCGTGAAGCAATCCAAAGTCTCCGAAACCAGCCGAAGGTGCTCCGTTTCGCTAGATGAGAACCGTCCAGACGTGTTCGTCGAGAGAAAGTGATTGGCCAAAGAGAAAGAGAAAGAGAGAGAGAGAGAGGCAGGGGGGGAGGGAGAGAAGGACTCCCTGGCTAACAGACGCCCAGCCTCGGAGCCGACGTTCTTTCGTGATGCTCGTGATACGACGATATCTTCTTGCCGTTGCTGTGCCCGATGCACATGAGCCGTGCCGCGCGTGTCACCGGCGAGCGGGTCACGTTTCCGGTAATTAATGGCTCACGTCATCGGCCGTGGCTCAGCCACCGGTTACATCTGTCGATCGTTTGCTGCATCCGGACGTCGATGATCGATCGGGCGAGCTTCGGGATGGTTTTATTCAGAACCGTCAGCTATTTGCTGACCCTCGGCTGCTCCTCGAAGGCTCGGGTTGAATGGATTTTTAACGTGAGCCTCGGAAATTTACACCTTAGAACTAGTCTCCATCACCAAATAGCGACAATTTTGTTATATGAAAGGGAAAGTTACATCATTATATTTCAATACATCTGTCTCTAAACACTGGACATTTTAACACGCCCCTTGAAAATAAATTCATCGAATCTTGTTTTAGGAAAGGGAAGATTATGGCACTTAAGTATACTTTTGACACCAAATATTGGATATTATTACGTGTAACTAAAGAATATACTTAAAATGCAAGGAATTGTATAAAATACAAGGAATTGTATAAAATACAAAGTTTAATGCCATTTTTATTTTATTCCTACAAGGTCAACGAATGAAAGTTTTCTTTAATTTGTAAAAAGTCCTCAGTCTGTTTATTATAGAACTTGCTCATAAACATTGACTTTGTTCAATAAATATGAAAAATTGTGATGCACTAGATTTTACTACTTTTGCTAAATATTTGGTGCCTAATATTAATTAATGCTCATTTCATAGTATAAGAGAAAAAGATCGAATCACGTTGGCTTTTGCCATTAACCGCTGCGAAATATTGATTGCCAGCTAACCTTGAATTAGCTCAGAGCTGCGAATTTAAATGTGTCAAGGAAGAAACCCTTCCGCCGCTGCATATGTATGTGCAGCAATCATCACTGCACTGGAACACTTTCCTCTGGAGATAGTTTTTAAGAGTGAAATCTCTGTTCGACTGGATATAGCTGGTGAAATAAAATGTGTATCGTTCTGGTGCGTGCACAAGAAAGCCATGATTCAAGAATTCTGCATTATTAAGCTGCGCTCGCTTGACGAAGCGCTTTCGTGCCGCGTTTGTCACGGTCTCAAGACCTGTAACCGACGTGCACGAATTATTTAATCCGCATGAATTTCACGGCGGATTGACGAGACCGTGGCAAAGCGATTTAACCGGCGATTAACTCGCTCGTTCGATGAAATTTTCCGGCAATTCCTCGCTCTATACGCCGTTTCGTCGTCTGTCTATCCCCTGGTAAACATGATTGACGAGACAACTAATCCTACACTGTTGCTGCCTTCGCGTACTCGCTTTTTGCTCAATCTGCTCTTCTTCTACCTGATGCCGGTGTCTAGTTAGCTCAATATCTTGAATGCTAGCCATCCGATGTGTTAGAAGTTTTGCAAATGTTGTGAGAAATGTTCTAGAATTTGAAACTGTCTTCTGAAGAGATCCTCGTTTTATCTAGATCAAATGTAATTCGAAATTCGCAAGATTAGTATAACTCGGAAGAGTGAAAATTGTTTTACAAAGATAACAAATTTTCATTCCCTTTCTTTTAGCTTTGTTATTGTTACGATGGTGATAATGTTCAAACAAATCGAAGGTCTTCTGCAATTTTTCATTGTAAACGACAGCGACTGATTTTATTCGCGACGATTAAAGTTACGGTTAAAGCATCATAATCTTCGACAAAATCATTATTTTCACACACAGAAAATTATCGTGCATTCGCAATAGTCGCTTCCACATGAAAAAATTCCAAAGGATACTTTTTGGGCGCTCTACGGCCTTCAAAGCTCCGTTTGAAATTAACCCGACTCGCGACTCTGCAAATTCCCGCGTCTCGTCAGCGAGCCGTTAATTAGTCAGTTAAACGTGTCGTACGTCAACGGCGTGGTACGTATCGATTATCCTGGAGTAGTGTTCGTAGCCGATGTAATTCCTTGCGGTGGGGCCCTCGAAGCGCGATCTATGCCTGTTTCGTAACGAAATTAACAAGAACGTAAAGTCGAGGGCTTCGGAAGTCAGGGAGGAACAAAGGGAAGGCCTCGAGGCGGCGTTGTTTCGTCCGCCACAAGCGGGTTACGGTTGTACACGTTTGAAGGATTAAAGGATACGGTCGATTAATGGCCGAGCAACGCCGCTCATTGCCTTACCCACCAGGCTTTCGTGTGTTCCGCAGTGAAGAACGACATGACCGGGATTTAGGACAAGCGTTGCGTGATTCTATTTCCACGGCACGACCGGTAAGGCTCTCTATGTAACCCATATTCGTTCGTTACCCGAACAAGGATGAATCATGACGATCGATCACGAATGCACGCTAGACGCAACCGAGTTAAGCTACGCCGTAATTGTTCGTGCGCCGTTGCGTCAGCGGGCCTGCTAATTTTTCCCCGATCCCTTTGTCTCGCTTTCCGACCCTTTTGTTAACACGTTTCTTGACGAAATCGTTGTCTCCGCATTACGTCGCGGTTTTCAAGAAAGTGAGATTAATTTATTCCTATTCTTGTTTGAAAGCTTTCCAGATATTTTTTGAAAATTTATCGATGCTAATGAATTGTTTATTGTGTATTTCACACGTTTGGAAACTCGTTATTGTATTCATTATCACTAGACTGCGGATTTTCATGCACTTATGGGAGAAATGTGTAGGTGAAACGCTAAATAGTGAAAACATTTAACACTAAACCTACCGACATTTCATGTATAACTACTCCTACCATGAGTAGGAGTAGTTATAAAAAAAACATATGTATCTTGATATAGAAAGAGATTTTAGCCAATTGCATACTAAACAAAATATTTTTCTAGTGCTACGATAAAAACCCGCTCCACGCTTTTCTATTTAGAAAATTTTATTTACCTTTCATCATATTTTTTACAAATTACAGCATTTTGTATTGCACATCTTCCACATACGTATTTTTGACATTTTATACAAATTTTGACAGTAAAAATCGGTTGGTACACATTAAAGTAGAGACGTTACCCTTTAAAACCTGCTAAGCCCCATTGTCTTACCATTTTTGGAAAAAAAGATACAGCTTCTTGATAATGAAAATAGAAATTTCAATTATTCAAATCGGACTCTTATTGACTTTAGAATATCTTATTTGACAAGATTTCCATCCAGAAGAATCTTTAGCTGTGTTTATTATTGTTTTTGATGAACATTCTTTGCTTAGCTGTCTCTCATTCTGATATTCGGTTCCAAGCTCTTCTGCCAATTGAAATAAAAATTCTTGCCTCGATATTTCTTCACCTATCGTTTGTTTATATAAAATCCAAGTAAAAAAAGTAAAATCTAAAATATAAAAAGATAAATCAAACAGGGCAAAATATTGAGACCAGAAATACAAAAAATTGTAAATCATATCACAAAATATTGTTAGCTCTGTTGACTTAGTCGAAACTATCACTTATTTATACCACGTAATAAATTCTATAACACACTGTGAAATTTTGATGCTCTCTATTCGGATCGCAATACCGTATTGTAAAAGACACAAAGTGTGAAATTATGTGGGCTGCTTCTTTGGCAAAGATCTTTATTCGAATGACTCTTTCTCTTCGAAAAAGAGAAAGAGTCATCTTTCTCCTTCCATCGATGAACCATCTCATCTCCCAAAGATAGACCTCTTATCTCCGAGACATAAGCAGTACGCCGCCTGATCAGCGACCATCTCAGAGATCGCTTACAGTATTGTCGTATAAAGAACGCTATGCATTTCTTCCAATCGGGCGTTTTTCTACACTGTACATCCACAATTACATTGTAGACTCGTAAAACAATTTCTGGAGTGCGCTTATCGAAGAATATAGTCGTAAATAACATGAATTTTTCAAATGGTCAAATGACCGCTCGTGTTAGACTTGACATGCTATAAATTTTTTTTGGAAAGTAAGCAATAAAGAAAATTGTGAATTTTGAAAAATGGGTTGTATGTATGTTAAAGTCAAGAAGCTACATGGTAATACAGTAACGTTGTATACGAGAACTTCTAAACGAAATTTCAAAAACGGTCATTTGACCGCGCATGGTAGGTTTAGTGTTAAGGAATTTAACAATACTCTCGCATTATTTTCAACTTAGATTTCATACTATTGCAATCGAACAGATCTCTCTAAAAATTTATTAAATTCAGATAGAATTAAATTTTACTTTTTGCACAATCCTAAAACTTTATGTTTCAGTACTACAAGGAAAATCTTGATACCGTTACACGAATTAAAATTGGAAAACTATAGCTTATTATTTCTAAGGTATTTTCTTCTTCAAAATCGGCCGTATCCATAAAATATACGTGTTTTCGATATTATTGGCGCGTTATGTGTCGGCAAACTGCTAGGGGAAGGGTTCAGCGGATGTTCGGCGGCAGTTTTATGAGAACGGTGGCTCGTTTTGAGAGAGAAAGTGTCCCATTGCTTGGGGGAATCGAGGGTGAAAGAACGAGGGGACGAAGAGGCGACTGTGCTGTGTAAATGGCTCGTTCAGCCTCCCGTGTTCTCTGGGGTAATTAAGTGGTGTAATTGCGAAGAATAGGAAGCGATGGAGTGGGAAGATTCGGGGTATTAAATTTGCATTATCAGCGACGATCATGGGAAAGGGAGGACAATTTATTTCAAGTTTCGTGAGTTTGCATAAATGATGTTTGACGGGTTTAACAGTAACCAGAAGTATATTGGGGGTGGTTGTGATGCATTTTTAGAATTTGCAAGAGGTAAAGGAAAGGGAGAACATTTTGTTCTAGGCTCGCTAGAGGACTCGTCAGTAAGACAAACTAGCGGGCTCTGCCTTAGACATAGGGATAAGGGTAAGAGGAATTTTGGTTGTACATGTTGGAATTGCGAGGTTGGGAGATCAAATAATACTTTATATATCGAGTATTTATTCAAACTCCATGATAAAATGAAATAAACGTTTATCAGTTGTATCTTATTACGATTTGCACATTACGCAATATTGTACTTTATGGTTTTACATGGAAAGAATGACGGCTAGAAAATTAGTAGACCGCGGGAGCTGCGACTAGCTCAGTAGGCTGACCTGGAACGACTGACCCATTCCTTCGTAGGCCCTTTATAAGCCAAGTGTCAATGGTGTTGTATGAGGTGCAATAAACAGCAGGTCAAGGGATTGCCGAGTAGCGGATGTAGCTGTATAAGTAGAACAAATCTGAGAAGGACAGCACGCACTTTCTTTAAGTATCCTGCAGTATTCAGAACTAAATGAAATGACTGATAGGATTCAGCGCTGAAAGGACAAGCAACATTTGTTAGCTGGATCAGTTAGGGCAAGGACAGAGAGTTCCTACTCTCGATCAGGCGGACGACATGGATCGGGGTCATTAAACATCCCGCGAGAAGAGGGATAATCGTTGAAAGGGAGCCCACGCGTTCGCGGAACCCTTTCCGCCAAGGATGCGCCATGATGCGCCGTGATGCGCGCCGCGCTCGTTGCTCGATATTTATTCCCGGCGTGGCTGCATAGCGTGTTCCCATCGTGCACGAGCTGATTATCCGTCTACCTTCCGAGTAATGACTAACAACTGCCTGGCCTCACCCTGAAACATACTTGCCGCGCGTGGATTAAACCGTACGTAATCAGCCGTGATGGAACGTTCGAACAAGCTAAATTGTCTGCTAGAAAATTTAGACACAATCTGGGAACGCCGAAGCGTTGGAGCAGCCGCGATCAAAGATGCTCGAAGATCGGTGTAAGCGGTTTAAGACAGCAGGATCGAGTTAAAGCTGATGATACGCGGAGTTATCCGCGAGGAATGCTGGAGATGCTGAGAATATGAAGCTGTAGGAAGGGGGATTAGCCTCGCCCTGCTGATATTGTAGCATCGCGCGATTCGATGTTCAGAAAATCGTTT
The DNA here is from genome assembly GCF_028453695.1 of Augochlora pura. Lineage (NCBI taxonomy): Eukaryota > Metazoa > Arthropoda > Insecta > Hymenoptera > Halictidae > Augochlora > Augochlora pura. Next base: position 13,649,794 of record NC_135778.1, read on the forward strand.
GGCTGTGTCTATTAAATTATCGTATTAAATCAGTATGGAAATTTTACTTCAGAAAAATGAGACTTGTCCTCAGTGTCCTAGATTACCAATGGCGATTTAATACATCATACAAATGGAAAATCTAATATTTAACTGGAACATCGTATAAATTAAATTGAAGTTGTCTACGCACTCTAAATATAAATCCATCATTCTTTGATATTGTCCTCGAAGACAGAGGCAATCTCGCGAAAAGAAGAATAGCGACTAGGGGTTGCAGGTGATATCTGAAAGTTGTAGACTCGAGCAAGGAGGGTTCCAGGTCAACGGAACAGTCTCAGGAGTGAAACGAAGTCAGTGGATCCCCGGTGGTAGGCGCCGAGACGAGGTGACCTTTAATTGCGCTGCCAGATAGCGATCGCGAGTCGAAAGACCGCGGTCTATCGGTCGGTTCCGCACCTGAAAACGGGCCTGTTCGCACCGGGCGGGTGTCCCGCGGTGGTTGCCGGGCCTCCGCGCCGATTGAGCCGTCCAGGTGGACGTCCCGACACACCGGGACGTCTGAACGGTCTTTAATGAAGAAAGACATCCGGTGTCGTGGTGGCTGACGGAGTACAAGCGTTGCTAACGCGCCGCTGATCCACTCCTCCTCCTCCTCCTCCGCCTCTTCCTCTTCTCCTCCCCTTCATCTTCCCTTTCATCCAGCTGGTTCGCGGACTTTCCAGAGACCGCCTCGGCCTTCTTTGCCAAAGAAACCGGTGAAGCGCGATCAACCGTTCGGTCGCGAGGTGCTTTCTACCGGCCATGCCGCCGCGAGAGGACGAACGCGAACCCGGTGAAAAGGCCCGCGTGTCTTATTACACGCGCGAAAAACCTGGTGTTGACGAAAACGGCTCCTCGGGTCGACCCCTCGATTCAATCAACTTTTTCAATCACCGCCGCCCGGACTCATTAACGGAGACGAACTCTTCCGGCTTCGTTGGTGGCTTTCGAGAAGATCGCGTGTCGCCTGGAATTCTTTTGCTAGGGATCTACGAGCAAGTTCCAACGGGGATCGAAACTTCCCTGGGAATGAACGTTTGTTCTTCTTTTTTTCGATGCCCTCTCGGAAACTAAGTTCTCGAACTAGTTTTCAGCAAGCCCTACCCTAAGGTGCCCCACCCTGCAGATTACAAGTTCCCAAAATATTTCGACTGTCACCGCCTTTCCCAAGGATTGGATCGATGCTTCATTTTGGTAACACCGTGTTCATCGCACTTCCCAAGCGGAGACGCCGAACCTTGAACATCTCCTATATCGCCCACACTGGGAAACTAAGATGGATGCTATACTGTACAACAAAGTCGCAGAGAGCAGTCTCCGTCGAGAGCCACGATCCCGGCAACATCGTCTCGAGTTATGCTCCCCGACCTCTATCCCAGCTATAGCTCTATCCTCGCAGCTGCTATTGATCCTGGGTTCAGCGAGGAGCCATTAAAGGCACGGTAACCCTTCGTCGCGGAGATAAATACACGGCGGCCCACTTTCGAGAGCGGGTAACGCGGCGTCTTTCGATCGTCCCGGGGGCTTCAATCATAACGGCGTAACCGGCTCCATAAATTTGTCAGAAAAGATAGTGGCGCAGCGCACGGTACACGAAGGCAACGACGCCGCCGCCGATGCTGCGCCGACGGTCGTGGGTTAGGCCCCATCGCGACAAGAGACGGGGCCCTCTCGGGGACACAACCACGTGGAAAATGTCATCCTCGTGGCGGAAGAGGAGGCCCGACGTGTGCCGCGAGCGTGGGATGTGGGTCACAGGGCTCGGCCCGGGTGTGATCGCCTCTTGGAAACGGAGAAGAGCCGCGGGGATGCGGCGACGGTCCCCCGGGGGCCCTGTGGACACGGGCCCCCGACCCCGTCATGCGACACCGACGCTCACCTCACCACTATAATGACCGTCCATTACCTAATACCCGTGCACGGGCTGGTCTGTGATTTTCAGACGTGCTCGACTCGATAGCACGCTCGCGCGCTCAGCAGTCGATCACGTCCCGGCTTCCATCCGGAGAGACCAGGATCGCTGACCCTAACCCGACGGATCCCTTTTCCGAACCTCCGATACACCTGAAAGAACCTCTTTTCAGAAACGAGCCACTCCAAGAATACCCTTCATATTATTACGACTGTGTGCAGCTCAATTAGATTTCTTTTCCGTCTCATCTCTCAGCAGACCCAGCTGGGAATCAGGTTGACCTAGTTAGTTTTATGTCCAACTAGTATCGACTTTCAGGGTATTATTCATACTATCGCAATTATACGCAGTTAATTCAGACTCTACTTTCGTTTTTTTATTTTGTATAAAAAAATCAAGTACACTCAACTAATCTTCTATCCAACTAGCCTCGACTTAGAGCATTATAACTTAATATATCCAAATTGTTTGCGCATCTTTCTATCATAATCATTCCATATAACATATAACATTCCATATGAACACTTGCGGACACTTTATGCACAATGATTTCAGCAAGCTAAGAGTACTCAATACTGAACAGTGTACAGAGTACCACAACTTCTTTTAAATTCCACTGATTTTCCTTGCCATAATGGAGACGCGACGAACCGCAGGTGGTTAATGAAAACTCACTCGGCCTTTGACCCATCGGCAGCGACCCTCGGATGAAGTGTAGCCCCTCAAAGAGCATAAGCTTCCAACGTCAACCAGAAAAACCGCATTTTCTCACGGGCGCTGAAAAGACCGGGGAGCCGCCACGGTTTCTCCAGAGGAAACCGAGGAAGCTCACGGCTGTCGCCGGTATAATATTCATGCATTCAGGGCTGATTATATTTGCAAAACACTCTCGAGCACGCGACTATCGAGGAACCATCAAACTGTTTGAACTATCCTCCTTTCCCGTTCGCGTTAGAATCTATTAGGCAAGATCGCTAAACTGTCTTTCCGTGTGTATACTTTCACGGACGTCGGGGCGGGGAGGGGAGGGACGCGCCATTAAACATAAAGTTTCATGGGCAATCTGTACCGCGGGACCCGAGAACACCGGACGATTCCCAGGATTCTGTCGCGCTCAGGAATTTTTCCACGGTGAAAAATCACCGGGGGAGAGAAGGGCACCGGAGAGGTGAACGACGTCTCTCCCGAGGATCAATATTTGTCGTCTTGTCTAGCGCTGACGCGGACCTTGTCGAGAGTATCGGTCGTCGCTCGGGTAATTTAACTCTCGAGCTCTCTCTCCTAGAGGAAAGCCTTTGGCTGCTGGTGGCCGCCGAAACGTCATTTTTCATCCAGACTCGTCGACGATTATCCCTTCGTAAGAACCGTCTTTATATCGCGTCGTATTTCTTTAATGACGACGTTGATGTCTTTATTGGTTTCAATACCGGTAGCCGAGAAATGAAACCGGCTGTCAGAAAACTATAATTTAAGTGAAATGTTGGCAGCCGTTGATCAAAATGAATCCAAGTTTGCCGTGCGTGCTATTTAAATTGTCGAGACACGTCTAACCTACTATTTTTGTTCTTGCGAAGTGCGAGAACACTAGAGCTAGTTACTTCATCTTTTTAGCTTCAGATCTGTCGGATGTCTCTCGACGGTTCATGTTAACAAATATTTAATTACTTAAAGGGGTTGCTTCCCTAACATCTTAACAAATCAAACGATCCTTCCAAATACCATAGTACCTCACTCTTTTCATTTTTCTTAAAGAACATGGAACATAAAGGTTCCAACTAGAAGCTCTTATATCCTGAAGTGTGTCATAAGCAACGAATACAGGCAAACAGCCATCTCTCAGTCTTTAAGAAGTTGATTCTAGGTCCCCTAAGACCCGGGGTCTAAGAATTTCAGGAATCCGACATTCCGGCAGAATCCCCAAAATGCTTTCGCCGGTTCGTCAAGGCAAGCTAATCGTACGCGACACCGTTGACCCCTTTCCTCGAAAGGTTCGACGGCTGAACGGATCGTCGAAGACGACGTCTCTCGAAGAGAGAACCGTCATCGATGGCTCTCGCCGCTGCCGATAGCGTTGCGGCTTATTACGATAGCAACGCCGCGAAAAGCGGAACATCAAGCCGCGGACCGGTCCGGTCGTGCACGTCGTAAGCTTATCTGCTTCCAGGCTATAGGGAGCATTAACGTCGGCCTCTAGGGAGCATTAAAGCCTCTCGGTACCTGTCGACGGAACACGGCACACTTCCCGTCGGGCACCGACGCGGACGCACGCTTCCGTGAGCAAACACACAGCGCCGACAGCAGCTTCCTAGCCTGGACTTTCATTTTCATTTTTAACCGGCGACCGATGATGAATCCGCCGCCAAGGAAACTCTCGTATTCCGGCTGGTATCGAGGAAACACGGCTCCGGACCGCGATATTACCTCGACTCACTCTTTGGCTGCTCTCGCTTGCTCTACCTGCTTCTCGACTTCCCATCATTGTTCTTTATTCTGTCTGCAATCTCTCTTATCTGCCGGTCTATTTTGCAGGATTCTGATACCAAAATGTTCTATTGTCTAGTAATTTCATTCAAGTTCTCTGCTAAGTGATTATTTATTTTATTAATGCAGTGATTGTATGTTCGGTTAAGCGAGCCTCTACTGTATCAGTTAGCTCAATTCACTTTATGCTCGCAGTCGTAAAATCATTCTTGCTCTAATCCGCGTGCTTCAGTCATTGACCTCAGTGAGCTTATAGGACATAAATGATGAGGAAAGTGAGCAATTTTTCTTTTTGTTATAACCATAATCAAATTACATGTTCGTAACTTCTCAAATAAGGTATATAGTCTTGATGTCCATATTCGTCTTCAAAGCGTTAATACGGTTCCTACAGCTTACAGTAGGAATTGAGATCAACAGTTAAGAATATCTTAAAAATTGATCAACTATTACAATAATCACATCTACAATCTATCAAGTTCTTTACATTAATGTAATGTAACAAGTTTTCTTCAATTACAGTTTAAAATTGTCGAGCTTCTATTAGAACGCTCTTTGAAACGAAGAAGAGGAACGTGGAAATCTCGCATAGAATTTGCCAGTGGAGCAGAATCGACTCCGGTGCTCGTTGCTCGTTGGGTCCGTCAAATAAGAGAATCCGACCAGTGTACCGTTCGAGTGGTAGCAAGCCTAAGGTCGAGGCGGTACGATAGCGAGCTACAAGTCCCCTCGATTTGCATGAAGTTAGCCTGTTACGGGACGGTCTCGCGAACAGACGAGGCATCGCCGTGTCCGCCCACGCGATCTTAGGGTCTGCGGTGAACCCGGTGGCTGGTACTCGCCGGGATATCGTTGCAAAAGGCACCGCTCGGCTCCTAAACGCTCGGCGCGAGTGACAGAACGCGCTTACTGTGCTGTCCGCCGCGGCGACACGCACAATAAGGCGCCCTGAGCACAAGCATTACAGTCTTTATCACTCTAATCTACGGCCGATGTTCGCCGTATCTAGCTCGGCGAGCCGCGAACACCGTGGCTACCCTGCTGTCCCCGTGTCTCGCGGATCGGATTCCGCGGCCTCAGCTCTCGCGTTTGCGTTTATTAAAGGTTCCGTTATAGTTGGCTAGCCACTTCCGGCTGCTTCGGGACCGGGAGGGCCCGAGGATATCGAGGGGCCGACGCCTGTTATACGACGACGACCGGCCCGATAAATCTTCGACAAATTTGCGGCTTCGTTGCCTCGCCGTCTGCTTTTCCTCTGTCGCGCTTTCCGAGACTGGTTCCGCTTTGACCGGCCGCATGGAAGATCTGCCGAAGCCGGAAGCTCGACGACCGCCACCAAAATAGACCAAAATTTTAAGGCATTTTTCGAGCCGACGGTGGTTGCACGCTGAGCTGAGCACTTCATTTTTAAAGGAGCGTCGCGTTTCATCACTTGGCAAACTTTGAATTTAGTCAGCACACAGGATCCTTTGAATGTTAGTCGCGTACTTCGTGTACTTTAACTTCGAGCAGTTTTATGTTTCATCACTTTGAGAATTTTTTATCGAATCACTGAGTTCGGATACTTTATCGAGTGATGTTGTAAGAAAGTGTAAAGCTTTCACACGATCGAAGTACATAAAGTTTAATAGTAATAACTTTTGCAAACGCGTTTTTTTAAATCTCTTATTATTGTATTTGTAAATGTAATTAATCGATATTTTTTAATAGTATATGTGAAAAGCAACTAATTTTCCACTGGTATAGAAAATAACCATTTCAATCTCCAAGAGATGCTATATAACGTACAATAAAGTAACCTGCAAGAAAATAAAATAAAAAAGATTCAAAATGAACAAGTTTAGATTTTCTTTAACGTTTCAATTATTCAGTGACCACGCAGTACAGTTATCTATTAAATTTAAAGTACGGGGTACTAATTTTTTATAAAGTAATATTCATCCAAACTATCGCGCTGCACAAATTATTTTATGGAACTGCAAAAAATAATTCTTTTTAAGAGCAATGTAGAAATTCTAACAAACAAACACGATTATAATAAGATTTTCATCAATGCTCTCCGCTAATGCTATTCCTAGTATTTTCATTTCACAATATAATTTACTTAATTAAAACGCCATCCGCAATTCTCAGAAGTGCGATTTAGAATTTCAACGAGGCGATTCGAGAGCACGGTAAAAGTTTAGCTGATGCGGCACAATGTCGGACGCTATTCTTGGTAGTTCCAGGACACTTCCCTTTGTCAAACAGTTAATTCGCGTGGGTGGCGTGCGAACTTCTCGGCTTATCGTTTCTCTGTTTCGTTGATAGCAGTCGGGGAATTGTGTTATCGGGATGCTGACGCGCGAGATAATTCCGCCTTTCTACTCGCAGCGAGAGAGCTCGTTCGCATAGATTGCAGCTATTGCAAGCTGGTCGGATGCACTCTGTGAATACGCTTACAAAAAACCCGAAGTCTGTTCACCGTGGCTTCCGTGATTTCGTTCTCTAGTCCTTGCAATTAAGCCCCTTAAAATAAAAATACAAAAGAAACAAAACTGTACGTATTCTTTAATTTACATCAGTACCTATGATACGTAATTCTGTTGTATAAAACAAGGATTCGAAAATAGATAAGTTATCTATCCCAATTCATTCTAATTAACCCCTTGCCATACTTTAACGAATCAGACTCGTGGAGATTTATAATAATAAGCTGTTAGGTATGAATGTTTATCCGTTCCTTCAAGTAGGAATAAAATTTTATTCTCTTTTCACCAAAATTTAAACGTTCGAGTAGACAACAGCACGCAATAAACATAAAATTCCTTTTTCTTCTAAGAAATTAGTCGATCGAAAATATCGAAAATATTCTAATTATAGTGATTGTAAAGAAAATGGTACGGCAAGGGGTTAAAGCCACTATACTGAAAGTCAAAACGAGGATCAATACTTGAAGCGTGAAATGAGGATAACATTTCCGCTTGGACTCGTCCGATTGGCTAATCCGGAAAAAGCAGTCGATTCGATGGCGAACGGAGAAAATTCCTCGAGGAGGAGCAGTCGTCTGCCTCCGTAGGAGTAATTAAGCGAGACCGCGCGCGGGCGGTGTTCTCGAGGCGCGCACGATCGACGAAGACGGTATTATTAATCAACATCCTCGAGCGTCGAGAGGAACCGCGACACCGGGACAAGCGGAACCGTGATAAATCGCTGGAACGTCCGGACGTCGTTGACCGGCGTCGAAAGCGAGAATGGAAACGTCAGAGGGCCCCGTTCAAAGCCGCGTAGTACGCTCGCGATATCCTCGAGGATCGGGGCGGCGCGGTGCCGTTAATCGCTGCGACTAATTATTTTCACGTTTCATATTTCAGTCGGCGTGCTCGCGAGCGGGGACCGTATCGTTCCCCGGAATTTCATCGCGATAGCCTGCCGAGGATAATTGGAATAGTTCCTCCGCGGATCGCGAGCGTTCCGCTGCAGAATGTCGGCGTTGTTAGCGTTGCCAGTTCTGCGGCGATGGATTCTGATCGCGCGATAATTGCAAGCTTCCGCTTGGTCGCGCGACACACTTTATCAGAAGCGGATATAATTGTTCGACGCGTGTGTCGTTGCAACGAACCCGACTGTTTCTCACAATTGCCGTCGACAACGCGCGTTTATCGTGAATTTGTTGCGCGTGATTTTCAACGCTTACTTCAAGGGTCACGAAAAACGCATAAAAATAACAAGCATATTTAGTTGGATCTTCAGCGATTTATCTTGCAATATACGTCGAAACAACCCGTTCCGTGAACCCAGTGTTAAAGATGAAACCAATAACGATCGCGGCAACGACAATGACGATATACGGGGGATAGCGAGGACGCAGCGGTCAATTAGCAGCAAAGTGCAGGCTCACGTTAAGCTGTCCGTAAACGAAAAGGTTAAGTGGAAAAGGAGGCATTTAGAAAGTCACATTTGACCGCGTCGGAGCTTTTGTTTTTATTGGCGGACGTGCCGGGAATTTATTTATAAGTCCCACGAATTTTTCATCGATCGCGACGACGGGAATCTTCGGTTATTCAACCTGCCAAGTAGAGAATTCGCGGAAGCTTCTGACTGACAGCTTCGAAAAACCCGAATAGAGAAAACCGAGGAAATATACGATGAAAGTTCGCAGATAATATTAGCGGTTTGGAGCGCGGCTGCGGTTGGGATGTCTTCACGTTTACGGACTAGGAAATCGTTAACTTCGGAGAGCGCGCCGCTGTGTCCGGACTTCGCGCTTTCGTTTCGCCGATTTTAGTAAACACGTTACAGCCGGATAATATTCGAAATTGTTAATCACCGCGGCCACGTATTTCGTTTTTCCCGTGGAAAGTGGAACGAGCGCGATGCAATTTGTAGTCCGATAAAATTTGATATTGTTTCCAGTTCGATGAATAAAATTCTGGAACCATTCGGACGGGAAATAAATTTCGTGCGCGTTTATGGCGAGTGCGAGTAGACGGGGTATAAAACGGTAAATAGATGGGAAGGATTTCAAATCGTTTACAGTTTTCAATTTAACGAGACGATTATGCAATTCGGAGGACCAATTCGTTACAGTTGAGCTGATATTTTTGTTCTGCGTAAAAATTCATTGCATAATCATTGGATCGCAGTTCGATCATCTGTGCTCCGCAGCATCGTCAATATCCGCGTCTGTTCTAAGCAAGAGAACAATGAGAAACGTTGAGCAATTAGCTCCGGGGGAACTAATTGAATGAAAAGTAACGTTACGCGGTGATTACGCCCGCGGACCGTTTTAACGAAATAGCCGATTCCCGCGTTGCGATACTGAAACCGCGATTCCCATTAAATTATAATCCCCGGGATCGTCGTTGCAATTACGGGTACAATTAATAGCCCCTGTCGTCGTTGCTATCGCCGCGGCGATGACTCCTCAGCCATCGGCCGTCACGTTCCGTAATCCTAACTGAATCTCGGATCACAGCTATTGTCGTAACTGTCCCGCGGATATTGCTGTGTCGGAGTTGATAGGGTTTTGCGGTGAAGCCTGGTTAATCCGGCCAGAAAACAAAGTGGTCCGTTGCAAAATAATCGTCTGCTTCCACTGGAATCGAGCTGCAATTCTTCAGCCGTGAGGCTGAACAGTTACTTTGGATGCGCCGGGGAAAATTTAGGTAACGAAGCTGGTGGCTCATTGTGATTCTTCTCGGTGCGAATAGAAAACTAAACGCTTGGCATGTTTCATTGATGAGTGCGTTTTATGCACTACGCAATAAAACTCTGTACAATGGATGCTTTTGAACGCTGAATAAGCAAAACTCAGAGTTCCAGAGGTTCGATTAAGTACTGCTATTATATGAAATTATTTAAATATGAGAGAATTAGATTCTAGAATTTTTAAAAAATACTTAGATATGAATAGAAGAGGCAAAAAGAAGACTCGTGAATAAATAAAATTGAGAACGCAGGACGTTCGACATAATTCCAGAATTGGAAAGCACAAAGATATACAGAGAGACGGAAATATATAGGGATCAATAAAATTCTACGAACAATTAAAAGTGCAACGACGAAAGAAGAAGATATTGTTCTCATATTTGGACATGATTTTAATCGCAATAAATTTTTATATAAATCCTATTACATTCTAAAGCTTACATATAAATTTCTATTAATTAAAATTACAAATCCATTGCTGTATTAATGTATGCGAAAGCACAAAGACTCGTGAAAAGGAGGCTGGAAAATAGCAAAGAGCAAAGTACGAGATCTAAAAGATTCAATGGAGTCCTACGAACCTTTGAAAGTCCAAAGACGTAGGTACACATAAGAATAAGCAAAATACAGAATGTAGAGACTTCAAAGATTTTCCACTATTGCGTGAAAGCACAAAGATGCGGGCACAGAAGGCTGGGAAATAAGGACAAGCAAAGTATAAAATTTAAAAGGTTCAATGAAATTCAATAAATGTTTAAAGATGCATCGACGCTAGAGGAAGAATAATCAGAATACAGATTGCATAGAGTTCAGCGCAATTCCAGGGATGTGCGAAAGCACAAAGGCTGAGGAAGATGAGGCTGGGAAGCGCGAATTGCAAGGGGTCTGACGAAATTCCCCAGTAATTCGAAGCTGCGTTGTCGCGAGTAGAAAACGCAGGTAGTCAATAGATTACGAAAATGAGAGAAAATCTCGAGAGGGAGGAGCTCGGCAACGTCGACAGCCTAGTCGGAAGGTTAACGCGACACTGGACGGATTCCCCTAAGCGGCGTCGAATGTTTATAAAGGGCAGCGACCTGCTTCTTCAGCGTTGAGAAACGGCGTAAAGTCGCCGGGCAAATATTTGCGGTATCGTCGTGGCCGGGTGTACATAGTCGACGCAGGGTTAATAAAAGCAGCCGGTGGGTGCTCACGGGATGGAACGAGCAGCGCGAGTATTCGAAGGATGAAAGAGGAGGGGGCGAGGAGCAACAAGGGAGAGACCGGAGAAGAAGCACAGCCAGAAGGAAAGGGGGGAGGGGAGGAGCGGGCGCGTCTCTCGGCCTCGGTCGAACCACTCGAGAGGTGGTTGCTCCTGTACCCGATCGGTATGAACATCGAGATATCCGAGTTTCCACCTACGAGTCGCCGGAAGGGACGTTTCCGCGCTCTCCAGATCAAGACCGGCCCGGGATTTCGTTCGTCGGCGTGATTCCGTTTGAAGAGCCGTGCCGGAGATCTCCGGGGCGGCGTCTATTCCTTTCTTCTGCGCCGCGATCACGAGGGATCGTCGTGGCAACCAACAGGGTCCTGGTGAAAGTCTGTCTCCTCCGCTCTTCTGCTTTCTTCGGCTACGCTTCTCCCTCCCACGTTCCACCGCTCGCTCATTCTGCCATCCTTGCTCTCTAGCTCTTTCTCGAGTACTTCGATCTTATGATCTTCTCGCGATTTCTATCTTTCGACTTCCAAAGCCGCATCTTCTTCTTCTCCTTCCTATCTTCATCTATTTAGATTTTTCGTGCAGCCTTTGTCGGGTCCTTTCAACTATACAATTGCTCGGAGCGTTTTCCAGCTGTGTCCTTTCACCTGGATATATTCCCTTGTCTCTCTCTAGTATTTGCACGCTTTTATCAATAGATCTTTATGAAGTCTCTAAATTTTTTAGGCTCTCAGCTGTAGGATCGACAAATTTGTTTAGCTGATTGGAAGTTCAGCTCTGTACTAAGATCGACAGGAAAATGCTCTTGGTCCGTGTTTGCATTGCACTTGCCTGCATTTCACAAACTCGCAGATGCTACGAAGGTGTAAAGACTCGCAATCTGCTTCTTTCACTTCTAAAGATTATTTCTTCCTATCAGCTGATATCTGTATCAGCCTCGCTTGATTCTGAACAGTTCTTTCATTTCATGTATATACTATCTCCTTATGCTATTCATCAATTTCTTTGGCTGTCGAAAATTCTCTGGTCCCTTATCAGCCGTCGTTCTATTAGCCGATCTTTGGATTTCTTCTTCACATTCGAGAGAACACTTGTCCCGTCTCCGGCGGCTGCTCTTTCCGTATCTATCGCTTCGTATCTTCCTCTGTCCCGTGCTAGTTCGCCGGATCTTTCTGGATCTTTCTCTATCGCCGGGGTCGCTTCTTTCATCCCGACGCGAGGCAAACAACGGCCGAGAAGCCGCGCATGCATCTTGCTCGCGGAAAATCGCGGTTTCGCGGAGGAAATCCGACTCCTTCCGAGCGGTGTACTCGTTCATCACCCGGCGACTTTGTTACCGGAGGGACGCGGAGGCCATTGCACAACGCGATGTTCCGCTGCGAGGTGATTTACGGGCCGAGCGGACGCGTTTCCTAGCCGCGCGAACAACGTGCCTCGCGGGTTCACGCGCGGGTCGCTTATGAACCGTGGCCTCCACTGCGATCGCGCTTTCGAACCACTGATCCCGGAGCAAACCAGCTCCGACCAAGACCTTGCTTGTTTTTCGGGGCTGCTTCGTTAACCCTTTGGCCACGGCGGATTTTCATAAATAACTTGCGCGCAGTATATTTTCGTTCCGCCGACACAGCACACGATACAACGCTACACTATGTAACGCAACAGAACACAAAATAACACTATTAGCACTACAGTAAAAATTTAGCACCACACTTAAAATCATTAAATTTTTGTAAACTAGAAAAGTAGTGACTACGTGAGAACAAAGAATTGACAAAATGATACCGAAAGCGAATTAATTACGATTATAATTACTCGTGTAATAAATCAAAGCCTGAAACTTGAATCGGTTGTTATACAATTCTTACTGTAACTATGTAAATATAAAAAAGAATAGAAAATGAGAACGGTTGAAAAATTGTTGCATACACGTGTTCACTGCTTGCTGCGCTGTCGCGATGGCTAAAGTAGTAGATCTGGTAGAAATATCCGCTAAAGTGGCAGCAAAGTGGCCCGAAAGTGGCCTGCGTGCGTTGTTTTACACGCCGTCGTCGCATACTTTTGAAAGAGGACACTAGAGATAGTTACGTCGGTGATCGTTGCTACAATGTTAAAAGAGAAAACGACATTCCTCGCCTTTGTCCCGCAATTTCGTGTCTACAATTGTAAATTTGCACTCGCGGTCTAAGTGGATCGCCATGTACGCAAGTAATGTAGCCTATGCTAATTCAGGTTTGCTACCCGGTCGACAAACCTGTCACAACCTGCGCGGAGATTCAAACACGATGATATAAATGTTTGCTGGTTTTCTAATAGCCGTCGATCATGCAGCAACGCTGCAGTTCTTTCGAGATAAATATCCCTGTCAGCAATAAATGACAAAGCAGGAGCTAAAGAGGATATACGACTCGGGTCACTTTCTTGATGAGATCGATATAGTGTATAATAAAAGTTAAGGCGCATCTGTTTTACGCGTATCCAGATAATTAAATTAGCTTGCGATAAATCGTGTGACAGTGAAGTACCGTTAATGGTGTTACTAAACGTGGCGATTAGACGCGTGCAGTAAAATTTCCAGAAATACAGCCCACTAAACGGGAAGACAAGAATTTTACGACGCTAATTAACCCTTGTATGGCGTTTCAGGTTCGCATGATCCAACCGGTGCATTAGGCTTATGTAATATTTTTAATTGCTGAACTTGTTAAAATATTTTGTAAGAATATTTCTGCTAAAATATGTCTACTCCTTTTCCTGCTTTCTTATTTACTACTACATTCAGTTGTATAAAAAGTTTAAAAATATTGCGCTATCTCTTCCATAGAGTCGAATCCAAGATTTTAAATTAATTATGACTTCTTAAAAACACGTGTCAGCGAATCCGTCACTGGAAGTAGTGTAGGCGTAAAACAATATTTAATTCTTTGATATTGATTAAAAAATTCTGGATTTTTATCATATACTATATTATTCAGATAAATCCGTAAGACACCGTCCCGTCGCTTTCGTTAAGTTCCGCCATCTTCCAAGTACCAAACTAAGAACCATCCACGAAAATGTAAATATTCGCCGCAAACAGGGAGCAGAATTTTGCGAAGTTAATCAGCTAAAGCGGGGACGAAATAAGTAAAAAGTTAATCAACCGAGAGCCAGAAGAGCGCTGCCGTTGCTGGTCCCAGCGCAATTAAAGTAACTACCCCGGACTCGTTTCTAAACGAGGCCGGACCGAGCCAGGAAAGTGATGGAAGCGTTTTCATTCCGACAAACGAGTTACACGCGACCGTTTCCCTGCCCGGTTACACGCGTGTTCACGTTTACAGGTTACACGGAGCGCCGGACAATGACGCTCCGATTTTCTTGCGTTACGTCGGCCCCGCAAATTGCGCCGATTAGCCGGCGACTTACAAGCACACCCGATCACGCTTACGCAACGGAAATCCCAGACTACAGAAGTGTCGTTAACTCGGGGGAAAATTGCGTGTAACGTCGTCGTCGTCGCGGGGATTGCGTAACGTTTACATCTCGGCCCGATCGAAAATTACCCGCGAGAGCCGGCACAAAGTCGGCGATAATGTCGACGGAAGCCTGTCGTTATTTAATTTGTCGAATCCGTGATCTATCTACCGACGGTTTCCACTTGTGGTTTCGAAAGTCTCGTTTGCTTGACCACAAGTGGAGACAGCGGAGGAAGAAGCGTCTCGTCGTTGATGCTGCTGGGAACGGTCTTGGGAGATTTTTTAAGAAGCTTCTGCATCTCTAGGTGATTGTAAAACGTACCTGCAAAAACTCAGATTTTTATAGACATGTTTTTGAGTAGGTGTTCTTAGCAAGTGTTGAGTTTTGGGTGTCGTTGATCGCGCCAATCTCGAGACTTCGATGCTTGTCAGTAAACAGGAATCATTAACGTTTACATAGTAATAAAAAAATAATAGTAGTATAACGTTTATTAGCTGTGTTCAAATGGTTGTAATTATAAATAATACCTGCGTGCAGCCGAGATTTATTTTTCGTTGTCGACGATCATTATTGATGAGGGAAATTCGTCTGGCTTAGTCGTAAGAGTTATGGTTGAGAGAAACTACGTTTCGTTTGCTTATAACAGTAATCGGAGACGCAATTTGTATTTGAATATTTATCAACGAAAATTGATTGTATCTCAATCATATATTATACCAGGTGCTTCAATACTTTAAGGGGTAAATCTGTACTCGGGAACAATTGCAACGCCTACGTCAAATACCTAAGTATGTTACTATAAAATTGAAATCCTTTTACCATTAATATTAACCAAAATATTTCAAATAGCCAATTGGACCGCACCGTGTTTCACAATTCTACTGTAATCTACAGAAAGTCAGCGTCCAGTAAAAAATATTTGACAAATAGCGAATAAATAACCGGCGAGGGAGGGAGTGACACGAAAATCCATGTGTTCGCCGAGTCGCTGAGACGGCTAATTTTCGCGAATAAATTTCGCAGTCAGCGGCGAGTTTCCTTGCCACCGGCGCGGGCAGAATGTAGCAAGGGGGATTTGCTGGATGACGTCGACGCCGTGAAACGCGTCGCTCGGATTACAGTGATTACGCTTCTCTCGTTCTTCGAACGCAGCGCGAACGCAGCCGTTTTCTACGGTCGCGCGGTCGTCAGCCTGCTCGCGCACCGTGCAGCCTTCGATTTTTCATCGGGCAGGAGAGAGCTGAACGATATCAGCCGATAAATAGCCGTCTCGTATGATCTGTCGCGTTTCCATTATTACCCGTTCCCGCCGTTCGACGTTACATCGGACTTTCCCCTATTTGTTTCGGCGCACGCACCTATCGGCGCTCGCCCAACACGGTTCTCCCGTTGCCGATCCTGGACACCGTCGATGATCGACGAGGAAACTCTCTATCCGCGGCTTCTATTTAATTTCATTTAGTATCGGGGGACGCTGAAAAATCCCGCTCGTTCGATTGCCTCGATTCCTGTTCCGTCGTTTTGCTCGCCACTGATCGGTGCGCGATTCAATTGCTTGTTAAGTGACTGCCGGTTATTAATTGAGAGATCATTAGTATCGACGTGGTTCTATCAGATGTGGTTTAGATGCACTGTTATACGAATATCAGTTTACAAGAAGCACACGAGCACCGTTTAACATGGAATATAATTTTAAAGTATACGAAGCCCTCTTTTAATCGAACATGTAATTCCTGTAATTATAGCTTCTCTTATCTCGCGGCGTTTATGCAGATTTCTACTTTTATGCCGAGGTTTCCGGTATTAATGGGTTCGATCGGTTCGTATTATGTAAATCTGATTAACATAACTATTTGTATAAGCACGTATCCTTTATTCCGAATAGATGTTATACCGCTGTAAATGCTAGGACTTCCTCAGAAAAATCTTCTTCAGCTTTTTCCCAGCGCGTTTAAAAATCTTAGTAGAACGTGGACTAGGGAAATTGGTTTACTTGGGACGAGACAACAAGGAAATTCAACTGCCTATCTAATTTTAGTTCGAAACATTCGAAAGATCGGTTCTCTGTAAGAACGCATAACTTCAATGAGTTTCTTGAACATTCACTGACATTATTTTTAATCAATTGGTTGCGTTGAATGGAACAGGCGTATTCATTGATCAGTGTAACATAATAAACTAATATTGGTAATAATCTTACAAGCATTATTTTACATTCATTGTAAAATTGTTAAATGATATGTTTCATTGAGCTTTATAAGACTAACGCGAGCAGACAAAGATGTACTTTGTCGATGTACAAAGATGTACTAAAAAAAAGAAATTCAATGATAAATGACCCTAAATATTCACGTTTATATTTTTGTCAAAATGGTCGGTTGTTCAATCGCGAACATTATAGAAATCAGCAAGGATGTATAAACTTTTCTAAACAAGTATACTGTTATACGAACGTTCCGATTCTCATGATCGGTTCGAATAACCTAAATACTAGTGTTAACGAGTTAAATGCAGGAACGCGTGACAGAGGATGCACGAGGCCGCAGGGAGATCGCGCTGGTTCGCCGGGCGTTCGTCGGCGATCAGGCGACTTTAAGGCAGCGGCAGCTGACAAAATGGGATCTGGCAAACTCCCGGGCCCCGGCACACGATTACCTTCCCTTTCGTAGCCGGTCGTTTACGCCGCGGTTTAACACACCGCGGCGTTTGTAATAGCGGCCTCGTCGCTCCTAGCGCCAGCCGGAGTCACAAAGGGTATGGGAGCGACACACCCACCGGATGCATTTTCTATACACTCTGCCACTCGTAGCCTAACTCGTAGGTAACTCTAAGGTAACCCGCTCGCGTGGTGACGTCACCGTCCTATATACAGGGTGCCGCAACCGTGACCCGTCGCCGCGACCCGCCGACTCAGACTCACCGATATTCTTTGCCCAAGCGGGAAAGTCTCTCCCGGCCGGCTCTCGTTGCACTATGGTTGTATAGTTCGCGCCATGCCGCGCCGGATTCTTGATACCACCACCGATAACAACCACCGCGGCATTCCAGCAGCGCGGCGTCACGCCATTTGTCGGCAAGCTTTTCTTCGCAACCTTCACCGACACCCTTTTTATTCCCCTCCCGCCCTCGATCCCCGCCCCAACGATCCTATTCAACGGTCCGCAGCTTTACATGCATCCAATCAACTCGAGAAATGTTGTAATTACACCCGCCCGCTCTCGGGTCCCCCATTCAGGTCTACGCCGCTGGTTGACAATCTGGCTTTCGATCCGCCTGCGTTCGCCGCGATGAGCCGTTTGCGGTCGCCGTGCATAAGGTCAGGTCATAGTTCCATTGTACTTTCACGTTTCCCTTTTGGTTTGGCGAACGTTACACCTTCTCTGCGGTCTTTTTAGGATCCGTGAGGATGATTTTTCAACTTTGCAGTAAAATTTAGTACTTCGCAGAAACAAAGTTCATATTATGCTGATCAAAGAATTATCTGTTTCTAATTTACATATGCTGTCGTAATCTAATGGTGTTTTAACCCTGTGTCGTACCATAAACCTTACAGTTGCAATGATTTATATTAATTAAAATTTACATTTATTGTGTGCCCATATTTACTAGAATGATGTATTATGGAATGGAATAAGTCTTCAGTATCTATTCAAGTTAATTGAATAGTTGAAAATCGAAGGAAGAAGACAGTCACATTATCTCCTCATTTTCTTGGTATACATAGTTATGATAATATCGTAGGAATATGTTCTAACATATAGAACACTAAATTAGGTTAACATATCACATTGTCTAATACAATAGATTCAACATTCTAATGGATGCTCGAACCTCGATCTTTATCTTTTTAGCAACACTACCAAATTCATTCATGCCGATTATACATTTGCATAATTGGTGTTCCCGACATTTCTCGACTTTTCATATTATGATGAAACGTTAGGTACGTCAAACGACCGAACTAATTTATCCGACATTAAACTGTTCGCGGTGGAACACCGCTGTTTCCCGGTGAACGCAATCGAGCCGGTCACGTGTCTCGGAAAGCAGCAACAGCGAGCAAACGAATTTTTGCTGGGCCCGTTGACCCCGCGGGGCCCCGAACTTACAATGTACACGGAGATTCGAGCTCCGTCTCGTGGACCGGAACGGATTAATTGCAGGCGAGCAATTAAATCCGGACAGACCGAAGATTGATACATCGAGCGGCGCGGATATGATAATAGCCGAAGCGGTTGTTCTTTCCGATTGGGTTTATTAATTCGTCCTGGGAAATTGGCCCCGTCAATCCCGACCCCGTGACCCCGGCGACCGGTCCGCCGCGCTATTAATTTGAAACTCTGTCAGAAATGATTACCCGCGCGGTTTATTATCTCGGCAATACGTTTCGAACAATTGTGCAACCCGTGCGCGATACGCTCGGGTTTCTAATGTGTTTTAGATGTTATTGGCAGGGCCGATGTTGTGTGCTCGGTCTCCGGACAGTTACATGTCCTTAATTATCGTTGATTAGCGCCGTAGTGGAAGTTCGAACATTTTACGCGGCCGTGCAACAAAGTTTCAATTGCGCGACCGTCTAATGAAAGGGAAACAGTGCGCCAACTTCTTAGCCGTTTCACTTAGTCCCCGATTCTTAGAATTCGCCGTTTTATGCACTGCTAGTACACCTAATAATTGGTCAATGTAACATAACTTTGACGAAAAGAACGGTTTTCGTGGGAACTTTATGAATACGTAGAATTTTGGAATAACGCATATAGGTATTAAGGGGTTAAAGACTAGTCGGATATGAATCTTTACGGATAACGTAGGCGAAGCATGTTCCAAGGACAGTAAGACAATAGAGTCTTCGTGTCGAACATTCCATGAGATTTCTGATTGACAGAAGAAACGGTCGAAACTATTTGATTTCCGGTGCCTTTGTTCCTGCTTTGGACACGGTCGGTCCGTTTAGAGTCGCGTCCCGCATGTTCGCGCACGTCAGGTTATTAATCTCAAATAGAGCCAGGCACGTGAACGTCTCGAATGCGAATAAATATTAGGAAACGTAACCTTTGGTCCCTTCAAACTTTCTCCGCGGGGGACACCGGCTCATTTATCTCCGGTTACTATGGCGGCATGATGCGTCCGTCGCGACGCGACGCGGATTTTTTCAGCGGGGACCCCGCGCGCGTCTCGCGTCGTGGCTCGTCGCGTGTGGCAGCGTGGAACCACGGCGCGGAATTAACGGCGCCCATTGGTGGCCGTTTCTAGCATGAAATATCGGCTGGTTGTCGCCGATATCTGCCGTTGTAATCTGAGTGGAAACAAATCCGTGGAATGCACCGCGGCTGGATTGAGTCGTCGTTGCACGACTGCGATTGCGCCTCGTCTGGCGTCTAGCGTCGCCTTCCTTTGCGTCCGACCGATGCCGAGCATTGTTCCGCCATCGACGGAGGACTTGCTTGTGCGCCATGGAACAGAGATAACGAATCAATTTTAGATACAAATATCACGGTGACATATAAAGCTGTTGCTCGCTGGCCGTCGCCGCGTTCTCCTTCGCCGATTCGGTCGACGACCCGGCTTGGTAAAAGTCAATTTAAACCGATACCGGCTTCTCCGAACGCGATCGGCCACTCCGGAACTGAAATGAAAGGGTGCTGTCCGGATAGAGACCTTCGAGAGGCTACTGGATATCGCTGTGCGTACCGATGATAGCTATTGGGGGTCATGCCGTCGCTTGGAGTCGCGATGGAGCACCCTCCTCCTATCTGATCTGCGAATTTTCCATTGATCAGTGCAGAATTGTCAAAAATGTGATTTGGCTGACAAATGAGAAATAGAGACTCGCGAATACAATTTTATTCGAAAACAAATGAAAATGTATCTCAATACAATTTCATTCGAATAGGAATCCATTTGAACTAGGTTTCACTCGAATAAGAATTTATCCGAGTAAGAATTTATTCGTAGAAGAATTCATACCAGAAATAATCAATTTAAATAAAAATGACTATAAAGTGCTTTTCCATAACTTATCGATTTATTTATTTCACATTATTGTTTTAATACAATAATTTAAGACAAATAATGAAGAATTGCAAATCCAATGAAACATTCGAGGAAAAAGAATTTATTCGGATAATGATTTTAGATAAAATACTTATTTGAAACAATTTGAATAATGCTGTATTCTGGTACACAAAGTAGCTGAACCGCGTGTAAATTATATGAGGCTAGATTACTCTAATCAAGAACCCTAATAACAATGTAGATTCGATTATTTCGATTACTATTGCAGCCCTCTTCATCTGTTTCTTAATTATTCATTCAATCCACCCTCGGGTTGCTGATCGTTGACCTGCAACGCAAATAATGTAGCACGACTGAATTGAATTCATTGTGATTCGATCGCTTGTATTTTAGTTAGAGGCTCCCTCCTCCTATTATCTAATTGTTTTTATAGATTAATTTCAATTTCAAGTTGGGGATCATCGACCCGACATGAATAATGCAGATAGTCTGGCTGCGGTTCAGATTAAACTAGATTAGATCCGTCGCGATCCTCTGTAAGGGTTCATACTATCAGTCACACTTAACTAGAACTTCCTTCCCTTTCGACAAATTTTTAGCTGTTGCGCCGGCTCAAGTCGAATCTGACCATTGACCTCTGCGATGTATGCAGGGTAGCTAACCCAGGCCTAGATCAGATTAGATAAGATTTGTCGTCGCATGAGGAGGGGCAACGGGATTCTCTCTGCCCCCCTGCCAAGTTGTAGATTATCGACTGTATCCACGAGGACATGTTGAATGTCGTGAACTCGCAAGCTGCGCTATCAGGTTGTTTCACAACTTTATTACGCCCGTGCCCCATGAAGTGTCCCGTTCCTGGCATTCCTACTCTAACCTCGATTTAGAAGATATAATATTCCATCTCGGGTCAATGTAATTTTTATACAATGACATCATTCCGCGTGCGTTCGATCGCTAAATCTATCAGACGAGTAGCCTGAACCTATTAAACATTAAAAGTGACCAGCGTATTGAATCGTAATAATGACAATACTAAATTTATTTAAATTATTTATTTGATAAAACTGGCACAATATGTTTAGTGTTAAACGCATGTTATCATAGAACTTTACAGTGTTACGATAAATAATAAATATGATGAAATTTTTATGCAAAGAAAATTATCATTCCGAATATTACATATTAAGCCAAAAGGATAATGAACTAAATCTTGTTGCAAATGATTTGAGAATAATTTGTTGTCGGGTATATTCACGGGTGAATAATTCTTATGTGAAAATAATGTATAGTATGAGCAAATCACTATGCTTCGTTAGTCATCGCTTGCTTTTAGCGACACATTTATATGTACACTTTTCAAAGATGTCGCAAGTTTTGCCGCTGTCATCACCTAAGGACCATTACCTTGAATCCTAGAATGCATACCCTAAATTCTGAAAGAATAAATAACAAGATCTCTCTTCGTTCCGTCCGTCCTCCGTGCATCGCCATCGGCTCAGCCGTGGTCCATCGCTAAACAATTTACAAAGTTTCCCCGCGGAGCGGCCGCCGGTGACTCCGCGACGGGTAACCGGGGGTTTCCACGTGCGGAGATTGATTAATGCGCGTTTCCATGCTGTCTCCTCGTTCTTCCCGGCGCGGAGCGGAGCGGAGCCGGTGCCCGGGCCCGTCTCGCTCGAGAAACTCTCTCTCCGTGGACTCCGCGGACTCGGTGGTCCGTTGCATTATCCCCTGCGACCTAAACAACGCCGGTATTGATGGATATCGCGGGCCGCTTCTGGTGTATTGTGCAACCGGCTCGGCGGTTGCTAACTCCGGTTCTGGACTCCGCTTCCGATGGCTTTTCTCGATCCGCGCCAGCCAGCCGGCCGGCCGGCCGGCCCGCGCGATTTAATTAACGACCGGATCGATCCTTCCGACGTCGATTTTTCGATAATTACCGTGACGCCGCGCGTCACCGGGCTTCGACGAGACGCGACCGCTCTAACGAGTCACCCGAGAAAATATTGGCGAAAGTGGCCGCGCGAGCTTCCAGTGAATTGAAATTGTTCGTACTTCAGAATGAAGGCCCGTTAGGGGACTTTAGACGAGGCCTAACGAAGTTCCGTCGGACAATCGATCTTAGATAACGATTCGCTGGATCACAATGCTGCTTATCGCTGACCCGTTGCCCTCGCGACGCTGACGGCTATCGGTGACGGTTTCGGCCGGTGAATGGAACCTATTTCCAACCGCTGGAACGATTTTCTGGATTGCAATCCGCGGTCCGATATTCGCAGCTGATAAAATTGTTTGTTCCGTGTCCTGTCACATTCGTTTGAACGTCCT
The DNA here is from genome assembly GCF_028453695.1 of Augochlora pura. Taxonomy (NCBI): domain Eukaryota; kingdom Metazoa; phylum Arthropoda; class Insecta; order Hymenoptera; family Halictidae; genus Augochlora; species Augochlora pura. Next base: position 13,672,392 of record NC_135778.1, read on the forward strand.
TACACTTTTGAGTCTATGACCATTTTGGCTCGCAACAGAGATTCTTTTCTAACAACTTGTTACGTATGAATGTTATATTCCTATTACTCAAAATAAAATTCTGTTCTTTTGTCATCAGTATTTAAACCTTAACGTAAGCATAAACACAGAATATTAATTCTTCAAATGACTTATTGTTTCCCATTCAATATATTTATTTTATAATTTTCACAAGTAAACGCGCAATAAGTTAGAAATATAAGATGAACAAGTTTTGTCCAATTACAAGAAATGAATAACAAGAAAAGACTTGTCTAGTGTCGAAGAAAAAAAATTAAGTTAAGAGATAGAATAGTCGAATGATAATTTGCATCATAATATGCAGATCCAACAGACGTCGAATTTTTGTCTAAAAGCCCTGAGTACCTTCTCGAAGAAAACATGCGAAATATTAGCGACACACCTTCTCTCATCCGTGGTCTTTCAAGAAACTCTGTTATTGTTCCATTCCTCTTCTTGATGACTTTCTATGTTGTTCGGAGTCGCTCAAGTGTGCAGGCGGTTTAATGCTCGCGCCCCAAATGTATCTAGGCTACTTAAACGTAACCAGTTGTTTTCCCATGGCAAATAAAGCGCCAGGAGCCGGCTTCGTCCGAAACTAGTACTCGCGAGGAGTCTCTTGACAGATGATCTAAAGGAGAGAGAACGTTTGATTACCCTTTGGTGGCGGAGAGTTCAAGTGAAGATTGTTTGAGAAGCCTGAAGAGAAGATGAAGGCGTGGCGCTACCTCCCGCAGCGTTCCTATCTTGAAGTATTTACACTGGAAAGAATGTTTTCCTCCAGTCTTGATACATCAGCCATTTATGATACCGTGGTCGCTCACGGGAACCGGTATTCTCGATAATTCACAAACTAAATAAATTAAACTGGGCGAGATCGTAAACATTTCGAAATTCAGGTATATAAAATTTATTCGGCGCGAAAGTATCATTTCAGCTGAAACAGCTAGTATAATTTTTAGTTCGTTGTAAGATACGCGAGAAATTTATTCAATAATTTTTCACGTAGGTATCATAATAAGCTTAAGATTTGTAAAGTAAAAAATCCGCGGCGCTTGATACGTTTACGTCGGAATTGTTATTCGAGTAGAAAAATGCGTTCACTTATTTCTACACTCTACCGTGTTATAGCAACATCGACAAAATATCCTGAAGAAATCCCTAAATTTCTTGTTAGAGATTTTCAGGATTTGAGAAACGGTTCGAAGGGAAAAGCGACGTGCCGCGCGGCCATTTTGGCGAACCTAATCGTCGAACGAAAGCGCAAGTGACGGGCGCGCGAATTCGCCACAAGCCCCGTGAATAGAGGCCACGGGTAAGAAGGTGTCAGACACGCCATGGAGAGTGATAACCCGTCAGTTATATAAATGTATTAAATTATATTCTATTGCGCAGACACGCATCGCGGAGAATGGGCCCGGACGTCTGGCTGATTGGTTAGGGAGAGATCGTGTAACAAATGTTTTCACGATCTGTATTATTCCTGGCCTGGTAAAAATACGTTCCCTCCGTCTGGCCTCGGAGACTCGTTTCTCTGTCCCTTCCACCATTCGTCCTCGGCGTCGCCGTCGCGTTTCATTGTTTCCATTATGATCGCCATAGATTCCCATGGAGCGAAGACTTTTCGAGCGACGACCGCGCTTACCGGGGCGAAGACAAATCTGCCGAGATTACATTAGACCATTGCGAAACGCCCGTTTCAAACGAATGCACGCCGCGCCGGTGAGATATCGCCGGGAAGACCGTTTTGCATCGATAAAATGCGGCTTCGTACCCCGTGCGGCGCGTCGATAAAACTATTCGATTCGATAGCGGACAGTGGGTCGTCGACGATTTCTCCGCCGCTATCAACCTGCCTTTTTTCGAAGTCCTGTTTGTTACTTGACACCACGATCGCGATCTCGTATCTCGCACCAAGAATTCCTTTGTTATGTACGGAATTAAGGTGACACGTCGCGTTGGCAGAGCGCGCGTGAATCAAGGCATGCACTTTTGATGATCGTCGATCTTACGTTCGAAATCTCTTCGACAATTATAACAAATTAAATCCCACGATGTTACACTGAACTAGGATTAATTTTGTAACGAATTCTGTAACGAATTTCTGACGAATATATGTGTTATAACACAACTCATACATTTTTATATTCTTTATATTTTATGAAAGTATTGTATTTAAAGAAAATACGTAGAACTATGATAGCAAGAACTATAGAACAGTTGTAAAACGGTAGAACTATAATAACAAGAACAGTAGAGAAATTATAAAACTATAGATCTATAAAACAATTCTCAAAGATATTGCAACAGTTAGATGGTTAATTTAATATGATATTTAACGTTAATAATATGAAATTTAACGTCACTAATATGATATTTAATGTGCTATTTACTGTTTATTGAATACATACGATTTTACCAATTTTACCTGTTTGGATTATTGGAGGAAGTTTCGAATACTTTGGTGGTCCCTGGAAACCACTCGAAGACCCTCAGAGGACTTGGGTGGTCCTCTGGGACCACTGACGAGTCCTTCGAGGGTGTTACTAGTCCCTTGGAATCCCTTTAAGGATATGGGTGGTCCTTGGTGGTCGATAAAGTGTTCTCAAAGATCTTGGGTGGTCATCCAAAATTGTTGGCGAGATTATCAAGGTTCAGATTGCTCTTTTGGAGGGTTTGGTGAATCTCTAAGACCATTGGAAGCATCGTCTAGGGTTGTCCTATTTTCTGAGAGCATTGGAGAACTTCTTTGACGTTTGGCGATTTTCTAAAGCCAATGTAGTGTACCTTGTAGGGATTCTCTAAAATCAATCCAGATTTTATATAGTTTTTAGTGATCCCCTAGGACTATTCAAAATTCTCGTAAGTTCTCCTGACCTTAATTTTATCTTCGATTTGTTGAACTCCTAAAATCTTTAGAGCTTTAACTCAGGGTGTCGTGGTCTTCTAACATCCTCCTCTAATATTTGTAAAAGTCATTTCATTTTAGTTCTCAATTTGTTGGTCTTGTACAACCATGAAAAATCTCTTTTAAATTTCAACGATGCTCCGAAGCTATCAGAGGTCTCTTCACGGAATTTCGATGTTACGCCGGATGGCAATGGATATTCAACGTTCCCATGATCCCCGTTCCAGCCCGGGGAAATGGTCAGCACATCGCGTATCCTCGAATTCAGCGGGGTCCGACATTCGTCCGTACGAAATGCAAATTGGTGGGCGTGAAGGGTACCGCGGCGCGCATAACGGGTCGCGATTAAACAAAGCGGCCGGTTAAACAAAGAGGCTAATCAAGGCCCACCCTACGGTACTCCCGCTCAATTTCAATTCCGCAGGCGGAACGCTTTGCTGTCAGCGAGCGACGCAATGCGAAAGGCAGGGTTGCTGCCACACGCTGACGTCCCAATTCTCCTCGCGTTCTTTCTATGCCTGGTTTCGGCTTTGTAGTGCCGACAGTTTCGATTTACTTTTTTTTCACCACCACCACCATCCCCCTCCGACCGGGGTTTAATGAATGTATTCGCTGCAGGGATTTGCGCGAACATCGGGCCGGTCCACTACGTCGCTCTCCGCCCGGCTCATTGTTCGAAAACTGTGCGCTTCGATCGAAGTTCAACGAATAAATTTCCGCGACGTATCAGCAGGTACGCAGCTTGCCATTGCAGTCGTGTCACATTTTGCTTTTTGTTCCAGCTTGCTATCTAGTTGTAGCGTGATTTACTTGCAATGCAGATATTTGGACTCTGAATTTTAACTTGGTATTGCAACTTTGATATTCCGCCAGCGCATTAAAGTAAGACAGGTTATTTTCAGAAATACATGTACAGGGTGGGGCAAATAAAGTGATAGAAAGCAATATCTCCATTCTCGTTAATGATACGCGAAAATGCTTGAGGAACAAATTGTTTGGTTCGAAGGGGCACGTGTTGTGGTGGACATGGTTTTTTTTAAAGGTCATATTTTTTGAGATTTCAAGGTCATCGATGTTTTTTCAAATGGAACTATGTATTTGTTTTTCGATGACATTATTGCCGATTTTAAGACGAATCCAGCGATCTATAACTCAAGGTCATTCTAGTCGCTCGAAGTATGAAAATAGTTAAAAACCGAAAAATATCGCAATAATCACTTTCAAAGGTCCACTAACCTTGGTTTGATTCTACCTACAGAACATGCTCAAAATGATGTTCGTTCGTGTTTTGTTTAGTTGTTCACCTCACGCAACAACATGTGCCCCTTCGAACCAAACAATTTGTGCCTCAAGCATTTTCGCGTATCATTAACGATAATGGAGATATTGCTTTGTACCACTTTATTTGCCCCACCCTGTATATTGCGGAGGGATTTTCGATGAACAAGAGTTGAAAAACTTCCTTGCAATATATTCGAGCATGGATTCGCAGAATGTATAAATTCTGTTCTACAATTAGCCGATTATTTTGTTATAATTTCCCGAAGCTTTAGACATTTTGTTACCAATAAGTACTTGCAATTTAGGATGATAGAAAAATTAAAAGAATTTAAGAGTGCCACTGTATTATTTACGATTTGCTAAAATAATTTTTAAAAAGGAGCTTTCTGCTAAATATGTATTATATTTCATATGTTTATTATGCATAAGAATTCACAATCTACTTATCAGTTATTCCGTCGACGTGTTAGAAAAATTTATGTACAGTGTTAAATTAAGCCAGAATACGAAACAGAATGTTCCCCAGCTGAAAACGATTCAGCAATCGATAATAAATTCCTAAATAGTCGAACGTCAAAAAATGTACAAGCCCCGTGTAACAAATCATGCTTCTTGTTCCACTAAACTATCTCGCAATTGACTGAAAACCGTACGAACTATTTTAAAGTTCCCTGACCCGCATCAGCAAAGACCCGACACGTGAGAGAATATTTGCTTTAGACATGTTGTAACAGTTCGCGACAACAAAAACAGCCTATAGCATTAGCCGGGACAACACGTTCGTGTTCCCAACTTATCAACTAGCAGCCACCCACACAATCAGCCCGGGGAATTTCCCAAGAACGTATCGGACCGTGCTCTCCAACCGGCACCTAAATGTCACTGGCGGCAGCCTCTTAGGAAATCGCGATCGGCCCGTGGTCGAGGAAAGTCGGCAGACTGTCTCGCGGCCGGTGTTTCCGCGGGATAAATCACTCGGCGTTAGGCTCGCCGAGCCATAAATACGCGATGGTAGAGATCGGGGCACGGCCGTCCGTTGCGAGCAAACGCATTAATAAACAACGCGTGCCGGTAAGGTGAGCGATTAAAGCCACCGGCACGTGAACCGACGCGAGGATTTATGCGTGGACCGGGGCCTTCGATTCCGTTCCGTTCGGTTCCTTGCCCGGCTTTCATCCCCCGGGATCCAGCGGAATCCCCGAAGGGATTTTCACCCTTCCCTTAACGAGCCTTTTATGCACAGACGGGGCTCACCCTTTCCCATAAATTTCGGTCCGACCAAATATTGGTACTGACGAGCCCTCGAGTGGCCCCATTATTCCGATCGCCGTGCCCCCTCCCCCCACTCTCTCCACCACCCCGGGGGGGGGGGGGGGATTGGGCCCTCGTCCGAAAATTATTGATAGCCGAGCGTCGCCCAGACAATGGCAGATTTATGCTACTTGTTTACGAGCACGTAACAGCAGGCGGAGCCGGTGTAAATGGGACATTACAAATTGTAACCGCGGCCCGAGTGTCGGCCGACCGCCAACCGGCTAACCGTGGCCATTAATTCAATTATGCCTCCTTCTTCGCCACCCCATTGTATAATAGTTATATTGTTAGATTCGATGGGAATGGACGGTCGGAATTGCTGCCACATCTTTTTTTTTTTCGCTGCTCGACGTCGATACGCTGTCGAAGATAAAAGTGTGAGAGAGGCCGGAGCAGTTAACCTGTTAGCCGGTCGGTTTTTTCGACGGGCGGTAGAGTGGAGATCGAAAGTAGATGCGATGCTGATAAACGAAAACGATCTGGCGCGCCTTGTTTGACATTTAGTGAGGGTATGATGGAGTTTCTGCCGTTACCGGGCCACGGAAAAATTAATATGAGACAAATACCGTGCGCGGGGGTACACCCTCGGTTTCTCCTTCGGGAATGTACATCGTTTATTCGGATGCCTGAGCTGTGGAAAAACTTTAAGGAATTTCTGTGCGAGGACACGTTTCGCTCAAATGTAGATTCGTTAGATTCATTGGTCGAAGTAATTACAAGCAATCATAATTATGGCCATGATTAGTTTAATTTTCCATCTTTCAAATAAGACATATTAAATCCTTCGATTTTCTTTGGTTTTGTTTATTTTAGAATAAGAAAACTTGTTAACATACGGTTTTCAAATTTTGCATAGAAAGACAAATTTTAATAGCCAGAGCTGTTTAAATATATGAATGATATCATACCAGTATTACTTTTTAAATCTATTCACATTGCAATAATTTTTAAAGGTTCTCTGTCCTTTGTCATAGTTTTTAATATTCTTTAATAATGTAATACCATTTTTTCGTGTAATAATTATATATACCCTAATTATGTAACCTCCATAACGTCTTGGATATTTTAAATTATTCCTAGTATATTAAAATATCGTAAATTAAATAGATACGTTTTGAATTCATTGATTAATAAAAATGATCTCTTGAAAATTTTATTAACAATTTTGATTTGTTGATAACTATTTTGTCTAAGTTAAAATACTGCAAATGAATTAGTATAATAGATACATGTTAATCACGTAGAATGAGTAAACTAATTTTAGTCAGCGAAATCGAGCAAATGCCGCACAGTGGAACGTGAAAAAAATAAATTAATAAAAAGATCCACAATCGCGCGACTAATTAAGCAAATTCTGCGGTTTGCTGGATGACGATCGTCGGCATAGTTCGCAGCATAATTTCGACCGCGTTTCCTCCGATAGCGCGATCTCGATTCGGATCTCGCGGATGCCCGCCAGGGCGGAAACACGTGGGCGATCGGGCCTGTGTATAATGGTTACGCTGCGCTGCGTCCGTGCCCTCACTAAACTTCGATGTTTATGCAGTCCGGCGTAACGACGCGACCCGGTATAATGCACCCACATCGCGCGGGTGCGCCCGCCCGCTGCAGCCGTTGCAGGACGACGCACGCCACTTGTCCGCTTTGGTATTCGAGTCCCGGAGCGGCCGATCCGCGCAGATAACCACAGGCAGCGCGGTTTTCTGCGAGGCGGTTCCGCGAGCAACGAGCTGATTTTGCAAGAAACTATCTAGTTTACGGTCTCGTGCGGGACCGGTCGGAGTTTCCATTCCGTCGAAAAATCCGACCGGCTACTTCGATCCGCCACGACAGCACGAGGGACGCGTCCTCGATTGTCGCGGAGGATGAGAGGCACTTGCCAGGACTCGCCTGGACTAATGGGACCCCGACACGGCAGCCGAAACGCTGCTGGAATTTAAGAGTAGTTTCCCCCTTGTATCACAGAATGATCGATTTTAGAAGTTATGGTGGGGTGATGGACAATTTTTTAGAGATTCGTGACACAATTTAGCTGTTTTCGCGTGCATGGTATTTACGTAATGAGTAACGCTTTGGAAGACATTAGATAATTAATACAGTTATTTATTCTGAAGAAATTGTGTAACGAACCATGGAGAAATATATTTTATCATTTTTATTCAAAGCAATTATTCTCCGAAGTAATTCCTGCACAAGGAGATTCTTATTCGAATCACAAATAACTTACTCGAATAAATTCTTCTTCGATAATGTCGAATTCCGAGTTACTGTAAGGACATTTATATTAGCTCGACGTTCTGCTTACATTTCGAATGTAGCAGCATTGTACTGTATTCTAACATTACAAGCTAGTGTTACAAGCATTTCTCGAACTCTTGTCAGCTATCAATTTTCTCGATACATAAATTTACTTCCTTTGTCTTCTACAAATAACCAAACACTCCAAAACAGTCTCCAGAAAATATTCGATAAAAATGATTCAATACAAAAGTAACAATGTATCATCTCACAAGAGCCACTATGATTTCGTAATACCTAGTGACATATTCCAGCGAATTCGCTAAAGGGAAGCAAGTAGTTTAGGAATTCCTTTGATTAAGCCGTCAGTCGCAGATGCAATAAGGTCACAGACGGACTCCAGGATTTGCTCAACGAAAGGGAAACAGAGACAGAATAAAAGAGAGAGAGAGAGAGAGAGAGAGAGAGAGAGAGAGAGAGGAGTCAGACGACTAGGATGCTGCCGGAATTAATGTTCTTTCCCTAAAACCGTGTGTATCACGGCGTTCGTTGGTAGTCGTCCCGGGCGCTGCCATAAAATTCAATTTATTCCCCCTTGTTTGTTCTCACCGTTGGGGGAGATCGGCGTCGATAACAGATTCTCCTGGCGTAGGCCATGATTCCATAACAATATGGAAGAAGTTGGGACCGTTACTTCGCCTGTCCCCTCGGCGCGAGCGCTTCCCGTTTCCGGAACCGTAGGTTCAAGCGTTAGGAGCTTCTGGGAATGCGGAAAGCGCCCATGGGTATTACGTAATTCAGGAATGCCGTTCGGCAACGCGCTAAATCCTTGACAATGCATGCATTTCCTCCTGGTTCCGTTGCGTTAACATTTCAAGCAGACTCCATATAAATAATATTCCATGCGGACTCCATCAGCTTTCGACGAACCGGAAGACGACTTCTACCCTTCTGCACCTAGCTAATGCGAAATCCTGTTCTGAATGATTAACAATATATCTTCGGTTGTCAATCATTTTTTAGGGTGGCTGATATGACTAAAATATAGTTACAAATATTGATAGAATATAATTATAAATTATAAATAGAATATTTATAATTAAAATAGCAGTATTAGATAAAATATTAGATAGAATATTAGAATACATATAATAGAATATTAAAATAGCAGTATTTTGTAGATTGCAATTTTTAAAGAATATTGCAACTCGCGTTGCTGTAGAATAATTTGCAAAAAATCTTCCATTCCGTTACATTATATTTATTAATTCTAATTTATAATTGCAGAAATTAAAAGAAGAAATAATCATTATTTGTAGTAATATTCTATATGCAACTATCTTTAACAAAGTAGAAGCTGTAATTATATTATATCTGTTAATATCGTAATACAAAATCGTCACAAAGATAGAAGCCAATAAAGGTAAAGGAAATCTTTACATAATACAGTCTTTATACCGTCGCAAATTAGAAATCGTCTAAGAGTAAACCTGTTTGAGATAATAAGTCGAAAACGTGGTATGCAAATTGGTGTTTCGTTTAGTAGAACACAAGGTTCGTTTAAGTAAGTAGAAACGGTCGGCCACGAACAGACACAGCTAGACAATTCTACGACGTTTGTGCACCGTAGGTTCTTGGCTTCGATTATCTCGAAAACGGAGCATTGCGCAACGTCAAATTTGCTGCATATTTTTAGCTTTATCGTCCACAGAGATTTATAATAAAATTATAACAATGCTATCCTTTATTCGAAGGTAGTTCCCATACCTTTTCTATGGATCAATTTAATTTGTTCAGAATTTCTTGGACAGTGCTCGAACAATGCTTGAAAAATGCTTGAACAATTCTCGGACGGTTGAGCGTTCTGTTCGTTTTTAAATAACAATTGACTCGGCGAAAAAGTAGCCGCGATGTTCCGTTTGCGATAGGCCAATAATACGCGAAATTGCACAGGATTCCTTGGAATCGTGATAAGCTAACGACACCCTCCAGATGATCATTCAAGCATCATCGGCACAATCGCGCGGAGATCGCGTTACTCCGGCGAAGCACTTGCTCCCGCGAGGATGTAGGTGTATATCATGATAAATCCCAACAATACTCGAGTATCTTGTTTTACGTTGCCTGTTGATAGTGGATCATTCGCGGCGAGCATCCATCGAGTCCGGTGAAAGTGGTCTAAAATTGTACGAACCACCCACAATCCTCCATTATTTCACTCGCCTTTAATGCTCTTTCATTTTCCGAACAGCGTCGCGGGCTTGTTCGTTGCCGGTTACATAAACTTATAAACAAATTGCGAACATTACTCGTTTAATTATATAATATTTATACGGCTTATTGGTAGCGAACAGGTCAGCGGCGATGTCGAATGAGCTTAATATCACCGTTGCATAATAAAATCATTTAGTTATACAAGCGAGCGAACCTGTTGCCAGCAACCATTCATTTATAATTCATAAACACTCGGACTATTATATTTGTTAACGACTCGTGCTTCTAGAAAATGATTTAAATACAGAGCCATTAAATCGAACGTAGTTCTTTAATAACATATATTTTTTAAGTGTGCCATAAACGCGATGACGGCTCCTTTCGACCGGACTTATAACAAACATAAAAATTACATTATCCACACGTTACTTCATTTTCTAATAAAAAATGCATGCAGTAGTCTGTAGAAATGATTGGTTATTGCAAATGAGTGGGTCTTGAAACATAATCAATGCGTGCCAAAATGTTAAAAATCCAAGTAAAACAAATTATAGAGTTACCATGATCTAACTTTGCTGTGAATTATCTTATCGACAAATTAGTTCAGTAAATAATACACATGTCACTAAACTTTTCGTTCTGAATCTCCGGAGGAGTTGAATTATTTTTATTGGTTGGACCGTTCACGTGCCATAAACATTGAACGAGGATAAGGGTCCTAGCATCCCGGCATATTTAATCGCTGATGAAAGGGTTCCTGTGTTACAGGGTCGCGGAGACGTCGCCTCGTTGGTTCGGAACTTGCTTGGACCGATTTACGGCGATGGCGTTATCAATCTACTGATACGACAGGCCCGGGACATCCTGGTCTGCGCTTATCACGGCAACTTGGAGAACTTCCTCAGAACTTATCTCTCACCGGCCGCTTCGCTGATCGCGGAAGTGAAGAACGTCGCCTCCGAAACGGTGAGTTTTCCTGTTCTCCGTTCAATATACATGCAACACATTGCCTGACGAACATCAATATGGATTCACATCTCCAATGATTTATTTGCGAAAATGATAATTCGTTGGAACGGCTCTTTGATTTAATTATTTTCTTTACTGCAATTCTTCTGGATTGAAATGAGTCGTTTCTTTGCCACAGAAGAAAAAAAAAGGAAAAGAGTTAGTGTAATAAATGTAGATAAGATAATAGAATATAATATGATATAGAGTATAATATAATAATAACAATGTAATAATATAATATTATAGTAATAACAATTGATGGAAATGAGGTCGGTAATGAGATCAATGAAATAGGACATTATCTTTTGTTCTTCCTTACGATGCAGATAGGTTAATTGACAATACATCTATTTTCCTAATTAAAAATCTTTAATACGTTCATTTGCTGGCTCGACATTGCTAAAGGAAGAAAAGATGCAAAAGATTAGTATTACAAACGTAATACTAAAACCACCTTTCAATACATTATTCCACAAAATATCTACTTTTCGTTGCACCGATGCAGTGCATCAGACCAATCTTCTTACCTTCAATCTTCGAAGCTGGAACGTTATGACAATCATTCTACTTTCTCTGGCTCCAACTACAACAAGACAAACCGTACAGAACTGACAGAAAATTTCTGCGGATCCACCATTCGCGCGTAATTACATTCTCGCGAATGTCCGCGACGGACGCACACAGTTCAGCAATTATTCATGGAGATTGCGATACGAAAATTAGTATACGGTAGCATGTACGTGCGTATATATATTTTTTCCGGGCCGCGTCCATACGACAGGCTGGCTCGCGGGGAGATGCACGTGAAAACTGGTCGCGAGGCTGACTGTCCGCGAGGCAGAAAATGTGAAAGAGAGGAGAGAATGTCGTTCGCCGGACGGATTGTTCCGCGAAGCGATTAAAGTAATCAGTCGCGTGGTCACGTCCAAGTATGGCCGGATACCTTGGATCCAGTTCGCGGACAGTTGCGAAATCTGAGTTATCGCCGCTCGTCACGATGACACGGCCTTCTATTTATATAATGCCTGACCGATTTAATCGCCGATGAAAGCACCGATCGAACCCGGGAAGCGGACGTTCGTTGCTCCCTGGTACGTCTTCCGGGGATGCGTCCTACAGCTTTTCAATCTAACTCGTCCGACACCTCGTTTCCCGCTAGACTGTATAATTCAGTCGCGACGTACGATTTTCCGGAAACTGCTTTCAGAATAATTTCATCGAAAGCAGCGTCGACCTTCTGGTAATATTCAAATAGTTGTCTGCGACGAAACTTTCTCTTGTGTGCATTTCCCGATTACAGATTCGTTTTACTTAGACTAACTTTTTTTTTCTATTTATTTATATATATTTATATCACATTTTATTTATATCTCATTATAGCTTTTAGAAGGTTATACTGATTTTTCTAAAATAATTTATGCAACGCGAAAGTAAAAATTTACTGGTGTTTTGCTATTGTTCATGGAGAATGTAGGACGATTTTAGAGAGAAATAAAAAGTGGGTGTCTATTGTATTATGTATAGTTGATGGAAGGGGTGATTCTCGACTCGTTAGTACCATTTACGATGGGAATGGAATTTAATTTAATTCTGTTTCGTTTGAAATTGACTGTGGAAAGAAAAATACAAAATGTTAATTATTACAGCATTATAGATGATTACATTTTCTTTTTTATGGACAAGTTTCACAAGCGATGGAGTTTATATTAACTGTTATATCATCCACTTGTACTATAATTTCATTCGTAGCTATATTCGTTAGCACTTCTTCGTTTTTAACGTTTATGTTAATTTTAAGATTCTGATTACAGAAGAGTAAAATATAAAAAACATTCCTATTTAGTAGACTATGTATGAAATTTTTACCACGGGTATGACTCACTGTTTTAGTACGAGATATTAAAATTCCATAAAACTCTTCTAAACAATAGAAACATGCTCTTATATAATTAATGAGTACTGTAGAGACTCCCTTATCCAAACATTTATTTTAACAATATCCCAGTATCTAAACGTTCTATTATCTAATTATTAGATCATTTCGATATATAATTACCTAATACAGAATCTGAATAAAATTTTTATTGAATAGAATGTTTCAGTGTCAGAATATTACAAACATAAACCTTCATATAGAGAGTCTCTACTGTATTAAGTTGTCAAAAATTACTTGAACAGTATTCCAGTATCTAAAGGATTAATTATCTAATCATAAAATTATTTAGAAACATAATCACCTAGCATAGAATAAAATTTTTATTTAATAGAATATTTCATTGTCAGAATATTACAAACAAAAACCTTCAGATAGAAGAGTCTGTATTAAGTTGTTAAAAATTCTCGGTGGTCATACATCAAGTGTTCTCAAGATCAATCATGAAATGGTAGGCTAATCCGAGCCGTCTAATCAACCCTCCGCCGTTTCGTCCATGCGCCGGCGATTTCCATGGACTGGCCCCCCATTCAGCGGTAGCTTTAATTAACGTTCACGAATCGTTGAGTGCAGTCAAATTTGAGACGTTAGGTCGGGACGCCCTCTCGAGACACCTCGTGCGGCTGGCTCGGAGCCCTCGACTTAAATAAATTAACCCTCGAGGGGGCACGTGCTTCGACGCGTCGCCGCCCCATGTCGCTGCACGTTACCCGCGACTACAGGGGTTATTAGCGGCAATCATGAGAGGGAAGGGTTGCCATTCTCCAGAACACTCCTCTGTCCCTCTGTGGCCGCGGATTCTTGCCGGCTTAATTGAATTCCCCGGCGTTAATACCGAGGACTGTCGTTGGGAGTGTCTTTGCCGCGGAGGACGGGTCGTTCGGGCGGATATAATCGCGCGTAATCGAATGTAGCGTCATTCTTCGACTCTAAACTCGAATTCCGATCCTCCAAGCATTTACACAAATATTGGAGAGAAGAAGGAAATTTGTTATCTGTATTTCTTCGGTGTGCTTTTTCTCTAATTTGAAAAGCCAAGATTCTTTTTGCATAATGCAACTTTGTGAATGCATTCGGCAGTCTTTTCATTAGATCGCGGATTTTATAAATTTTCGATCAATACGAGTATAAGTTGTATACAAAATTGTGATAATATTACTGGAATCTAAAGAGGTTGTTACATTATTTTTTACTCGATAAAGTTATTAAAAAACATTTTCAGCTAATTTACGTTTTCGCGAATTTGTTCATCTAACATAGGATTCTTCTTGAAATGATTTTAGAGAATTATTATTTTGTTGAAAGAGCTATTATTTTTTGTACGTCAAACCTTAAATATATAGTTTCAATGGCATACACAGCAAAATTTAAAGATCTCTGCACCTTAATAGAAGGTCGAGCGAGTGCGATTTTGGTGTGTGTAGACTAAATAATTTTCTTTAGTGCAACAGAAGTAATTATACATGAAAAATGCGAAGATTTTCACTGCTTGTACTACTCAATAGGAAGAGAAAGATACTTATAGATCTACCGTGACAGTCTAAAAAATTGCAGCACCTACGGGCACGTCATTAAAGATACAGTTCTGTTCTTATTATTAATATAAACAATTGTACTCCTACCAGCCGCAGTATAACATAAAATGATAGAAACTCAAGGTCTACAACCGTCACTCCAAGATTCCCTTACTTTACGATACTCGAGGAACATTTTCTCGAACCGTCTGTCCGAGATTCTTCTGAATAACGAACACACCTTTTCAGAAAGAAAAACTGAATCGAAGGTGAAGCTTCAGTCGATTCCCGAGGCTGCAACGATCGCAGCTGTAATTTACATACCCGACGCTTAATTTACTCTCGAGTAGAAAGCGCGCGAAGAACGTCGAGCGGTCGGTTTGCGATTTTTCGCGGGAAATGTAGAAATTATTCAACCAAGAAAAAAAGAAAGAAAAGGGAGAGAGAGAGAGAGAGAGAGAGAGGGAGGGAGAAGCGTCGGAGAGTCAAAGCGACTAGACATCAGAACGACGTCCCTCGGGGCGTCCGCGCAATTTCGAGAGGAGAGCTCGTTTCGTAAATCATCCAATCCCGGTGGACGGTGGGGCGGCGATCGCTTGCCGCGAAATTATTAGTATTACGGGCGAGTGCACGGGGCGAGCAGCCTTGTTATCGGTTATGTTGATACGGATGCCGATTACGGATGCGCCGTAAACCAGGGATCGGTGTAAACATTGGACCGGACCCGTCACGACCGAGACCGGGAAATCACGAGTCGCGGCCGGAGTCACATCGGCCTGGCACCGGATTTAATTGGATCCGAACCAGGGTGTAGCGCGAGCTCTATCGAATTACTTGTCCGTTAGGTAATCCACTCCCAGCACGCATTCGACAGTCTATCTCAGGGCCGATCGTATTTAACGTCGGATTATTTCTGTTTCGACCTGCGAATCCGTGTCTCCGGCGATCCTCGATCTAATTGCTGGCTCCGTATTTCGCCCGAACGAGTCTCCCTCGCCTTTCTGTCCGCATGTTCCAGAAATATTGGAACGAGGGGCCGGTCTGGTTCTGTCGCGAAGTCCCCCGCGTTAATTATAAATAAGAGGGGTACCGGTTTCTGTTACCTTACTGCAGATCACGCGTGTTCGCAGGAGTTCGCGTAAATTCTCAAAAGTGGAGGACTTAAGTAACTTAGTAATTGAAATTAAATAGGTGTCGAAGCAATCGTGTGTGTAGAATAGGAGGCTGAGTATGGTGTGCATTTTTGACACAAACTTGAGTACATCTCAGCGATCATGACTGTCGCATCAAAATTGACGAGTCAAATCGACTTTTAAATCATTCGTTTAGATCGTAATTAGATAGTAAATTGTATGCAATCACGTAAATCCAAGTCAAGTAGATATTAAAATAATCACATCAGATTGTACTTACTGAGAAAGATTATACTTAAGATAGATCGTACTTACTGTACCTTAGGAGAAAAAGTTCTAGCTCGAATAAAAACTGTTGTATTGCTCTTATGTAACAACAGATACAGAAAATTATTGTTCCACATAGAAATTCTCTGTCGATAAAATCAAATAACATTAATTTCTGTAAACTCATTACATCATGATCTAGACAGAAAAATTCTAAAAGGCAAAACCTAAAAAAGGAAAAAGCTAAAGGTGTTTCATCTGCCAAAGATGCTTCCATAACCTTCGTAAATTCCAGTTCAGAAAAGGCAGAACCATCATATTAGCAGTGAGGAGAGGAAAACGCTGACTGTTCAACTCCAGAGTAAAGGTGGTTACGGATTCCCGCAGAAATCTGCGAGGCCAGCAAAACCGGGATGTCTGCGCCCGGGTAGACTTCGAAAAATTGTCGGCCGAGTAACGCTTGGCCATTACCGTAACTTCGAAATGGCACTGTGTTCTCCTCGTTTCTATTATAATTCCGTTGCGGGCAAACCAGTTCCCCGCGGCAAAACGGTTCCTATCTCGTGTCCGCGGCGGCGGCGGCGGCACGGCGGCGGCGCAGCCCGTAGGAATACTTTTGCCTGGGTGAATTCTATTAGCCGGGTGACGCGAACAAAGTGGCATTCCCAAAGAAGGAGATCCCGAATCGTCCCCGAAGAGCTCACCCGGGACAGGGGACAAATTTCCAGATCGACAGTGCCGGATCTCGGGTTCGACGTCGGTGGCGCGCGCGTTCGTCGACCGACGCCGATCCGCACGGTTACGCTCGCCTATATTAGGTAGAACGCGCCGGTTCTCTGCCTACCTACTTTCAGAAATTCTGCGCTAACGAGCGACGGAACTACACAAAGAGAGAGAGAGAGAGAGAGAGAGAGAGAGAGAGAGAGAGAGAGAGAGAAAGAAAGATGGAAAGCGAGAGATAGAGAGAGATAGGAGAAGCTCGCTCCGCTTTCCACCGGTGGACATCGCTGCCCCATATCTGCCAAATTGTCGTGTGGCCGAGGCCGAGAGCGCATCGTTTTCTTTATTGGCCGGTCGGCAATTTATCGACAGCCACCGTCACCCGTAAATTCTATTGTGCGGAAGTTGGACGGCGAGGAGCGGACCGACCGTGGCGGCGGCGACGGCGGTCGCGTCATGAAAATTGCCGGTATCGGCCCGGAATTATGGAAACACGATACCCGCTAACGAGTTCATTCGGCTCGCCTAGTTCGCGCCGGGTTAATGGTCATTGTCGTGCTGCAACCGGCTCTTAAACATAGGAATTAACCGCGGCCCCCGGATACTTGAGTCAAATTGCTCGTTACCGGGAACGTTCAAGGTGTTTTTAATGGCGGTCACGTGTGCAAAGGAGCTGCGGCGGTCACCGATCACCGGCCGCTATTGCCTCCTCGTACCTTTTATCCCCGAGGAAGTCGATTTTTAAACGCGAGCCGACACCGCCGTCCTTGGAATCCGTAAAGTCTTCCGAGTAGTTCGCTGAAGTCCAATCACGAGTGACACGAATTTCCGCCCGGGTTTAAGAACACGTCTGCAACGAGGTATGGTTGCGTAAAGCAATCTCCGCTAGGATCTGTTGACCGCAAGCGGCTGAAGATATCGTTTCTTTTCGATTCAGATTTTAAATCAAATGGATTAATTTCAATAAATGTTATAGTTTGGCTGAAATACTCGTAGTAAAGTCTACGCATTCGCATGCGATAAACACGTAAGAAAATATAACAGAGTTGTTTAACAGTTGAAGGATATATCTACACATTCAGTGGATTAGAAAAGAGATTCACAAATTGCTCCACCCTCTTAAGAGACTCTCGGATACAGTAAGATAAATGGTCCTTTAGAAATCTTGTCCCACAACGTCGTTGACGATGTTCAAATTTCTTGGATCGTATAGATGTATTCTTAAACTACAAAAAGAATTTGTATTTAACGGACCCCCTGGGATCTCTAAGGGAGCGCATGAGTCAGAAGGTTGGTTACAACAAAGGACCACGTCAGACCTACGGCCAGGTTACAAACAGAGACACAAGTAGAAACACGGCCGGGGCAGATCGAGAAGAAAGGCAGAGCGAAGGTAGAGCAGGGTAGAGCAAGGTAGAAGAAGGTAGTGAGAGGGTAGGAGAGGGTAGAGGAAGGCGCACGTAGCTCCCTGATCGAGAGGCCTGCCAGGTGGCCAGGAACCACGGACAGGCATCCACGTAGCCGGTCCTCAGGGTGTGTATAGGTGGACGGTGTGGAACGGGACTGGCGAGGCAGACCGCCGCCAAAGAATAGTAGTAGGTGTACCTAAGATAGTAGCGGCGGGAGAGAGAGCCTGACCATCGAAGACACCGGTAACGGTGCCTCGTCCGAACTGATTGACAATGATTGAAGGCTGCGCCGGGTTTCGACTACGGGACTGCTCGCGCGAGAGCGGCGCAGCGCGGCCAGGTTCCGGCGGGTTCCTGTAAACCACTGATATATATTTCTGCCTTTGCTATCCGCGACCATCTTCCTCCGGACCCCGGAGACCAACGGAGACCAACGGCGAGCAAGATACGCCGGGAGCAGAAACGGGAAAATCGACGCTGCCCACGCGTGCGCGCGATAGCCTGCCCTCCTCCCTATCGGCCGGTTTCTCGATCATCTCGATCCCGACTCACGTTGCCATCCCGCTCCTATAATTTTCGACTGATTAAATTAACCCGATCTTTCTCGATACGCCGCCGATAACACCGGCTCGTCCGAGATACAGCCTCGCTCGTACTGTGGTGACCGACTTCCGTGACGGCGACGTTCCGACCCGTGCTCGCTCGCTTGCTCGCTCGCTCGTTCGCGTGGGCGACGCTCATTTAGAATATTGGGATTTCGCGGGACTCGATCGGTCAACCCAATCGTCCGGAAAAGCGAAGGATACCCGAGACTCGGATCTAGGTTGAAGACTAGATACCGGCGGAAAAAAAAACAGGAGCACTTATGGGGATACGCGGCTCGAGAGATAGCAGCATTGATTGGGATTGCCCGAGAGTCGCCTCCCGGGTTAGTAGATCCACGCCGATGTCCTGGATACTGGTGCAGTCCTCCAGATGCGGGAAAAACGAACTTTCACTGGCGTTTTTTCCGCTTGGCATCTTCGTTTCTTCGGTAATCGCCGACTCTTGCTTCCGCTGTCCTGCGGACTATGTCATCTACGATCTTCTTGTCATATTCCATTATTAAAGCTCGCTAAACTTCCGCGCAACTTTCTCGATAGACCACATTACGGCGTATTACTGCAACACTAATAATATCACGACGTATTAAATTGTTTTATTATTTTATTTCTTAATGAAAAAATTAGATATGTCCTATCGATAAATAGAAACTCAATTATGCCCGGATACAAACGAGCACTTGTTCATCCCACAACAACCGGCCTCATTAGTCTAGAAATTTTGGAAAGGCAAGTGGCGATCCAAGGTATCGAATTGAACTTGGAGACCTAGCCAGGGGTCAGGGTTCTTCGTCATCGTGTATCGAACGGAACGAAACACTTGTCGCAACTCTTTCCAGACGTCGAGCCACGAGTCGGGACAAAGCAGCGCGCCGGGAGCTCCGCAGGTAACGCGGTTTCATTATCATACAAGGTCGACACCGGAGGAATCTCGCGGAGAGAAATCCTTTTGACGCGAAGCATTTGTCTCGTGGAAGCCGCGCGAGGATGTTCGATTTTGCAGCCTCGGCGAATAGGGTCGGTACGCGCGAGCTTACGCAGGCATAGTTCGCATGCTCCTGCGTGCAGAATGCCTTGAATATTCTCTATCGATTATTTCTGTTTACGCACGGATTCAGTCGATCGACTTAGGATCATTATCTTTTGACGACGCCAGTTAGGACACCGTATATTAATTATCAATTTCTCATTAATAATTAGCTTAATACAAATTTCATTTATTAAAACTAAACGCGCTTATTTAAATCCAGCACAGAATTCGATTGCAACATGATAGGTACAGTGTTAAGGTTATCGTCGCTAACCAAGTTCTATGCACTTTAACTCTTTGGGGCACGTTGGGATTAAAAATGTCCGACCATATTGATGCGCAGTAATGCTTTGTGGGACATTTTTATATCCACCTCGTAGTATTTCAATAGCTAGCTACATATTTACGTTGTTCATTCATATACCCACGTGACACGGTAGGACTATCTAAGTCCCATTCTATGATAACAAATTCAGTTGAATTATTATCTGTATAAGCTTTTATATGCTTTCAATGAAAATATACTAATTTTGTTTAATTAAAAACTATATAAGATATAGAATAACTATACTTATTCTATAAAATCCAGTGCCGCAAAGAGTTAAATCATTAACACGAAGCTAATTATACTCGATCCTCCAGCGATGATCAATTAGATCAAATTTGAAGCGTCGATTGCTACCTGGCAGCAGCAAAGTCATTCACAATTGGTATCAAGAAAACGAGCAGAACGAAGATCGTCGAACGATAGCGTACGAGTGGCAGCTCCTCTGTTGCTTCCCAGAACCGAGCAACAATTTCTGCATTTTAAGTGACAGCGTGCGCAGCGAGTGCCGAGGCAAAGTTTCTTCAGCAAATAGAGACTTAGCGGAGGCCTGAGATGGGTCTCGATCGCAGGGAACGGGTAAACAAGAAACGGTAGCCACTTCGAAAGCGAAGATGCCTAGTCTCATTGTCCCTCGCATGGAGGTCGATTCCCGTTTGGTAGCTGGCAGGCCATTAAACAAGTAGGTAGGTAGGTAATGCAACCAGCCGGGTACGTAACCGATTGGTCGCGGGTTAAGTAGCTGGTAGTAGCCGCACGCGGATACTGTCTTCCCAATACCGATATATCATGCAGCGACGAACGGCTGGCCGTGTCGTCGTTTTCATTCGCGGGAAGACGATATTCCTGAGCGTCTAAACTGTTTCAACTGATGCTACAGTTTTGTAGCCTCTCTAGTCTTTTGTTTTGTCCTTGCTTGAATTCTCTTTCTGCTTTCTGTATTATTTCTCTCTCCATTTTGTGAACGGTGTTAAATTGTAAGTGTCCGATTTCAACCTCATGTCGATTATAGCATAGTCATCGCTGGACAATTAAAAGTAAAAATTGTCTGCATTACATCAATATTTCAGCATCTCTTCATATTATTCGACAATAAATTTTGTGTATTTACAGAATGTTGGATCTTATAAAATTGTAATTTCTGTGCAGTCTTTTCGAATTTCCTGAAATCGTTTAGGGAACAATGTCTGGAAGGGTTCTTGTCATTGAAGTACAGTGTGCGCGTATTGCTATGCAGTTTCTTGATTTTAAACATTTAACATTAGAAACCCGAGTCATATGTGTTCCGGCGAAAGCTTAAAAACACGGCAGAGAACATCAACCTCCAAAGAGTCAGAAATTCGATCGTTCCGATGATTCTTCCAATAAAGACTTTAGTCAACAAAAACTTTAGTCAGCTTTAGATTTTCTCAGGCTGCGGCAATTAAATTTTTCCTTCCTTTCCGCAAAGTTTGAAACGCTGGCGGACAGTGGGGCGGACGGGAGGTAGGGAGGGAAGGAGGATGGCCTATTAATCAGCCGGGTTCGGGTGAACAAAGGAACTCCGCGGAACTCGGGTTTCCTTTGTGGCCGGTCTGCGGGCTCGGATGATTTATTAAGAAAGAAGCGGCGGCTTGGCGCGCATGCGAGCAAGAAAGTCGGCGACGTTTTCCGGCGCGTGTTGTCGCGGCTGAAAGTGTTTTTCAGCTTTTCTTTCGGCGAGCACGGGGTCCGCTATCGGGCCCAGCATCGCGTACGCGTATCACAGGCGGCTCATTGTTCGCGGAAGATTCAATCTCGGGCTCGCGAGGAGCCTTTCTCTGCTCTCCTGCATCCGCGACAGAGACCGAGAGGCCAACGGGGAACCAAGATAAATGAAGCAAGTGTTATTTTCCCGAACCCGGACCCTGCTTTTACGTAATTCGAGGAGGAAAGTCAGGAAACGGCCGCGCGCCCGCGCGCCGCGCCGGAAGTTCTCTTTTTTCCGACGGAAGAGACACGGAACGGAACGGACGGGTCGGAAAGGACCTATTTCTAATAGCCGGCGAACCGTCGGCTTCCAAACGTGAAACGCTTAACTACGCACTCGTTCCCTTCGATGGCAGATCGCGATAAGATAGATACACCGCCACGGCTTGTCATCGTAACCACGTGCCAACGACGAAGACGACGTTTCTTCGTAGTCCTGCTCGGTTTCCTCTGCGCCTTTATGATTCACTCTCCGTCACTGCGCTTCCTCTGTTTTCGCTTGAAAACTCTGCGCTGCTCTTGATGAAGCCTTCTCGTGGCTTCAAAATAGATTCCACGTTAATTTTGGCCCTTTGTTCGTCAAAGGAAAGCGCAGCTCGCCGAGGTCCAAAATGAATCTTCTTTATCTCAGACTTTGTTATAACACTAGCCAATTGCATTCCCTTGCGTGACTCTGCAAGCCATTTACATCACTGTTCTTATATACCTTGTAATTCTAGTTAGATTTATGAAAGTTCAACAAATCTGCAAAATAACTACTGCAAAGAGTTAAAACTGCTACGGATAGATTCATTAGGACATGGTGAAAGAATAATTGGGCCAATGGGCAGACCTCTACCAAGTCATTGTCATGCAACACGATGAAAATGAATGAAGGATCTACTATAAACGGTAATCAATTTCGACGAATACTTTGAAAATTGTCAGGGAGAAATTTTGTAAAACAGCAGAATTTGTGTTTCTCGAGGACCGATTTGCCCGCGCGAAGTGTTGTCACTCGGTTCCTGTCAATTATTAGTCGCCCGTGTCGTCGATCGACTGTCGAAGAGGCGCAGAAGGGTTAACCGAGTCGGGCAAAAGTGAAAGCGCGTGAGATGTGTTTGGCGGCTCATTAGACCTGTCGAGTACTATGCTAGGAGTGCGCTCTTTAGAAGAACACGCGGCGTTACTCTCGAGTGGACGGAGATTTGACAGTTGGTCCCTGTGTCCTACTCCGTGGCAGTTTGTTCTCCATTAGTTGTGCAAATTTCATGCTCGAGTGTACGTCTCGTCGCCGAGTGGACGTGGACGCGAGAGCCGGCTGTATCGAGGGTTAGCCTGATGTAGCAGAACTATTGAAAGTTACTGCGAGGTATTATTAGACCGGATGGAAATTTTCGTCGCACAATATGTATTCCTAGGTGCTTACAGTCTTATTAGAAAATCGTCGTCGTGTCGTTTTTATCGTGTGGAAACAGCAAAATCTAATTCGAATCGAGCGCAGCAGTTCTCGCGTGAGAACGGAGGATGAAAGGAGCTAGCCCCGGGGTTAATCCTGGCGAGAGATCGAATTAATTCCCCGCAGTGACAATTTGATATTTAATCGGGCCGTTCGATGGTTCTCCGTTCTTGCTCGCCGCGTTACTTTCTACGCGGGTTCATTAGGCTGGAGTGATTGAAAATTTCTGAAAAACACCGACGCATCGAGCAACAACTCTCTTTTCTAAGGAAGCGCGAGTCAATCATGATTTGCTGAAGGCGCGATGGGAAAGTCCTGGTAAAAACGGTCGTACGCGCGAATGCAATCTTGTTTGTAGCTCGCTCGACGGTCTATAATACATCCGCCTCGTTCGATTCCAGTAAAAGTCTATCTGTAAACGATCCGTACGAAAAAGACATTGTTACCTGGCAAGACTTCTTCCCAATCACGATTCTTGTTACTCATCGAACTCGGAGATCAGGTGTCAAAGGTGCCGAAACCGAACGAGCCGTTCCTTACCACGTTCATCGAGCAGTCAGGGAACGCGACTGCATCGAACCTCATTAGATCCGGCATTACCGGAATAATTTATCTCCCCGGCTGAGAGATGCCTAAAAACCTCGTTCGAAATTCGCGTGCGTGCCACGAGCGCGTCATAGAGACCCACTGATTGCCCAGCCGGCCAAGAACAACAGGACATTTGACAGCAAATTGCAGTCGCATGTTCCACCGGGCGGTTTTTCAGCGGCAGCGTAACGAACAGCCTATTTAGCACATAGAAAATAAGTTCAGCCTTGAGGGACGCCGAGAGGGTGCCGGCCTCGGCCGGCAAGAAAGTGGCGCGAAGAAACCCGGCGAATCAAACTGCTTGCATTTCACGAAGATTGGAAGGAAGATTGCGCGGACTTCTTGCGGGCACCGGAGGCCGTCGACGGCCGCCGACGGAACGGTTCCGTGATGCTCGCCCAGGTAGTTAATAAATTAGTCCCATAACGTTGGCCGGATCGACCGCAAAAACTGGCGCTACTTCATAAGCTCCTAGCGGGTTAGGCTTCTGGCGCGAGCGCGCGCGCGCGCGGATCTCTCGCGGGGGAGAGCCGCATTCTGCCTTAAACAACCTGCGCGCGCGAGAGGTATCTGTAACAGCGGTCCTCTTAAAGGAGATACAATTTAATTGGAGCTCGGTTTCTTCAGCCTTTCACCTGCGAGACCATCCTTCTGCCACGGTCGTTCCCCGGCTGTCTGGGTTTCTCGTCGCGTTCCGATCGGAAATTATAGCCAACAATAAAGTGTTACGGTCGAAACCTCCTCTGTCGCTAATCAGAAAGATTTCAGTCGCCTAACTTCCCGTTGGTAACAATCCGTGGTTTGCGTGTGTCTAATTGGCTGTGATTAGGCTACAGTATCTTGCTTGCAGTTCTTACTGACGTATTAACGAAAATTAGGAGTATTTTCCAATCAGTAAATAATTGCATAGCGGATGCGTAGTCCTTTGAAGTGGGACATTTTTAATGGCGTCGTAGGACGTCCATCTAAATCACTTTAGTATTATCTGCTGACGCTAATACTATTCGCATTTCATTCTGGATTATCGAGCCAGGTCAATTACACTATCATTTTTAATAAAGTGGTATTTTCTAAAGAAACCTTATATTTCAGAGAAAAATATAAACAGCGAGGTGAATGTCATTCTAAAGTCATCTCTTCAGAAATGTTATTAATAACTAGACTGTGGGATCTTTATTCAAAATAAAAATGTTCCTCATATATTATATAAAGCAGAAGTTAATAAAGATGTATTTCTCCTATCAACAATTTTAGTACCATGATTGTAGTGTAATAATATTTTTGAATTCATCTTTCGTCCTTTGTCTACGGTCAATTAATAGCATTTCTTAATTAAATATACATCAGATGTTATTCAATTATGTACTAATACCAAGCGATTTTCAAACAACCTTGGCTTGAAAATTGTCCCATAATTTGAGCAAAATGGTATAAATTAATTGCCATTCGTAAATTAGTTCAGAGAGATATGTTACTCGAATCATATTTCTCCTACCGTTGGTTATTACGGAATGTTTAATGTGCTTCCGTAAGAGGTACAAGGCGCAAGGCAGGGATCGCGCTCCGGTCTGATCCAGCCAGCTCGAATTAACGTATGCATAATGAATTGCCGTGGGTGCGATCATTCAATTAATATCCGACGCGACGCGACCGTGGAAAGTTGCTCGTGCCGTATATATTTCGTAGCGAGTGTATCGCGGCAACATTGCACCAGCTGGCACGTCGCTGATAAGGGTACGCGAGCATACTTGTTCCTGGTCTGTTCGTTCCGATAGATACTAGAGTGGTCGCATTAGTTTTGCGGGAACGCGCGGTGCCTTAGTAAAGTAATTATTCCACCGAGGAGTCGCGCTGCTGAAAAACCGTCGTACAGTGAACTCGCGTTAACTGGGATATTGGCTCGTCGGTTTGGCTAAGTTTGGAAATGACGTCTGAATTCCATCGCTTCGTTCGAATTATTCTCCGCAAGAGTCTTGAATGGAAAGAAGTCGTTTTTTTGCGAAATAATATTCTTTTGGGAGAAGTTAACAATCCTTTATTAATTTCCATTTTCTTATGGTTTTCCTAAATAGAATAGAATAAAAATAAAATTATATATTAAAATAAAAATATATAGAATGAAAATTTTCCTAGAGAAAATACATTAATTGCAAGAAATAGGAGTTAAATAAAAATGAACTTCTTTTTTTAATAGTTTACAAAAAGTTTAAAATAATTTAATAATATTTTCAAATTCTTATAATGCCTCTGTTGTTTCGTATTTCGCTGATCCATTTTCGTCACAAATGTATCAAACCTAGTTACAATAGAGTAAGCAATGTATGGTAAGACGAGTACTCTTCAATTATTTTATTCTTCCTTTACTTTAAAATCACAGCTACACATTTTTCCCTACTGAATTCGTCATCGACAATCTGGCTGGTAAAGCGAACCTCGCTCGCGACCTTCGCTCGAACTAGGAACAAATTACCGAATAGATTCTTCGGCAGAATTTCTCTCGACGGATCCTTTCACACGGACACTTTCGACGACGCAACAACATTCGAGGCCGTCGGAATGCCGGCGTTTCCCAAAAAATTGGCAGGAAAGTTCTTAATTTCCGAGCAATGAGCTTGGTTCTCGATTTGTCCGCGTGTAATATGTAGGCGGTTAGCTTTCTTGCCATCGGCCCGTCAATTTCCACATCTATCGCATTATATATTGGCCATTTAAGGCAGCGGTGATTTGACGTGAATGTTCCTGTAACTCAGCGCGGCTGCGTTTCAAAAACAGACGAGTCCGTTCCAACGAGCAGCATGCCCGCTTCGGCTCGCTCGCGCACAGGCTCGCAATAATGATCCAGGGGATCCCGCTCGGGCACCA
Organism: Augochlora pura; assembly: GCF_028453695.1. Taxonomy (NCBI): domain Eukaryota; kingdom Metazoa; phylum Arthropoda; class Insecta; order Hymenoptera; family Halictidae; genus Augochlora; species Augochlora pura. The sequence continues at coordinate 13,698,946 of NC_135778.1, forward strand.
GAAACAAGTTACACGGGTGAGCAACATGTTAACGACGAGCAGCAAGAAGACGGCAACGCGCTGAGAGGCCTGGAGGGCTGTTCGTGAGAGAGGATGCTGCTGCGCCGAGAAAGCGGCGCGCGCGCGGGGCTTTTCATCGGCAGAAATAGATTAGACAAACGGAAAACGTATGCGCGTTACAAGGGAACCTCGCGCGATTGCTTTCTCGTGGCTGGGCTACCGTTCGCGGACGCACCGGAATTTACGAAGACCACTTTCTCTAATTCTCCGTCGACGTTATCGTACGCGACTCGGCGTCGAGACTGATCCAGAAAAACCACCCCTTTTGGCTCGCCGATACCCGCAAGCTGCGCGATATTAACCCTTTGCACTCGAAGCCATTTTAAGTGTAAATCAGAAATGATCTTCCTGGCTCATAGCTCTTAGAGAGCAACGATATGGTGTAAATGGGATGTGTGCGGTGCATGTGTCTTGTGTGTAGACAGCCAGAGGCTTAATTATAAGAATTATTATTTGATTTTATTCATCAAATTTTAATTTACTAATTATTAATTTTATAAGCAGTCGAAAGAACCGCAACAGTATCGTCACGTGGCTTCAGGAGTGTTTTTTTTTTCTTTGCATCAGTTCCGTTTTAGACGTCGAAGGGTCATGACTTGTTATTCGATCCTGCTTTTTTTATTTATTGCGACTGTATTATTTTGTCTTTATTATCTCATTGTTCATATATAAATATAGTTCATATCATCAAAATACTCACTGCATACGTGATTATTCACTGCAACAATTTCCGTATCTTTAAATAGATATATAAATTTATTTGAAAGAAATTTCAACAATAGTATTTCCATTCTATGTAACAAAGTGCACTTTTATGCATACTAATTTGGTTCTTGTGAATCATATTAACATTTCCACTATTTAACTATCTTTTAAATCTAACTTTATTGGTATAATTATCTTTGCACATGATAGAACAATTTCAATGGTGCCTTAGATTCAACACTTGAGCGCAAAGGGTTAATGCCATATATTTCGAAGACAATAGACTGAAATTAGCTGGAAAGCCAAGCAGATATCGATCGAGACTACATTGTTGGTTACTTTGAATTCTTCAATTTAGATCGATCGAGTTTACAAAGGTTCTATTCACCCGTGGAAACGCCAGGTACCGATGGTCCACCTGATCTCTCAGCCCTTTGATTAATTGTTCTAAATTGAGTGGAACTTTTGTTCCATTATCCAGGATATTTGTCTTCCCTTTTGTCTTCTTCCTATTGACCTTTTGATTTGGAATCGTGAGTTCTTTTACGCGCGCCTTGAGATTTGCGACACTCCGATTCTATGAAATTGCAGGAATTCTTTATTTTTTGTACTAATTATAAAACACATGGTACGTCGATATGATAAATTGTAATGGAAATATTTGACTGAAAGACTGGATGATTAAAGGAATATGTATTTTTGAGCGAACATTTTTGGCGCAGCTCAAGCTGACTGCCACGCCAGCGGCGAATGTTTACAATAACGTACGCGCGAGCGAGAAGTAAAAAAACCGTTCGCCTGAGTTTAAAAAACCGCGAATGTGCCATTACATAATGGGTGAACGTTATGTGGAGGGCGAAGCCAGGGACGGACTTTTCTTTTGATGCCTGTTCAGCTAGCACGACTCAAACATACTTGTTTATTTCATATCAGCCTAAAGAAATAACATTGAAAATAGCATTGAACCAAATGATTTTAATCGATGTTATTTCCGTAACAATTTGATGAAAGCAGAAAGATGTAAACCAGTTCCAAACATTAAACTTAACACTGTAATTACTTCAAATATTTAGAAAATAACATTTCATTTGAAATCATATCTCAAATAATGTTATTTCAGGGGGAATTACATGCATGAATAACTGCGAAATAAAATAACAAGTTATTTGAAATAATATTTCAATTAATGTCATTTCAATTGTACTCGGTTCTGCTGAAAGATCAGGAGACTTCGTGGATAAAAAAAATGCGAAAATCTTACAGATTTTACAAAGCAAAAGAGAAAGAATCTTGCAAATCTGAGTGACCGAATTCCCGAAGACATCGATTAATTCGAATAACGACGCACTTCGACGAGTTCGAGGATAATTAATTTAGCATCCAAGACACTAAACGGCCGTGTTTAACTATCCACATGTCTCGCAATTTCGCAACAACGCTTACGCCGATCAATAATCAGCGTGACCCTCGGCAACGAAGGCGGCAAAGGAGATCAGCAGCGGCTCTAGAGCCTCGTCCGATGCCTTTTTTAGCGGCTCATTATGCCGCGGCGCAACGCCGGGCAAATCACGGGACCATTATCATTATGCCTCCACGCGGATAACGTAATTGAAACTCTAACTGCGTCTTCGTAGCGTCGCTACTTATTACCGCGGCGCTCGTTAATCCGCGCCGAGGGAAGCCGATAAGGCGAGATGCACAGGTGCCGGCCGCGTGGATCGCGGGCAGCTCGATGATAATGGATCGACGCCGGCGATACGGGGCCCGCGCGCTCGATCCCGAGGAAATTAAATAATTACCGACAGTAATCGATCTGTCGGCTCGATCCGGCCCCCGATATTGATGACAGCCGAACGAAAACCGAGAACGCGCGCGGCGGCGGCGGCGGCGCTGGCTACGCTCGCGGTGAAAGCGCGTCGGTAGTTGGCCGCTTGTGATTGATTGTCAAGGAGATTGAGCGGCGCTGATGTATCTCGTTCATTCGCGTACACACCGAGTCGCCTAATGACCACGGGGCCGGGGGACCATTCGCGGAATGATGCGCCGAGAAATGCGCCGCGTAATCGATCGGCGGCTAAGCTGCTTTGGGCGCTCGCGTGAAGCGGTTGCCGGAAAAATGCTGTTAGCGAGACCCTGATCGAGGCTCGGGGTCTTGCTTCGATCCTTGCTCGAGGTCGACGTGTCTAATCCCTAACAGTGCTTAGTTCACCCGTTTCTTAAATGTGGAAGTTGCAATCTTTTTTCATTCGATTTTATGGATGTATATTATCTTGTTGGGCGATTACCCATTATGAGGGTGAAACAGAAAAGAAATTTAAACAAAACAAGTCCAGCGAGTACACGATGAAGGAAATGTAATTAAAATGTAAAAGAATATTTTTTATTGATTTAAAATATGAACAGATAAAATAATTTAGTGGAGAAGCAATTATGTGAATGAGTATGTTAGCGAGGACATTTCGAAAGGATGTCAAGGTTATGTGATGGATATGGCTCTGTAGAATAAGTGTCGGAGAAAATGTAATCCTTACACATAATATACGATGTTTACAATATATGTATATTTAAACTCTCTGTAGAATACTAAAAAATATTTCGAGATATTTTACAATTTTATAGTCAACCGTGATCATGTGGTATCAATTTAAATGACGTAAGAAACACGAAAGAGTTTCTTATACGAAAAATGCAGTATTTCTAATATTTTAGAACGTTTTATTTCCTCTAGTAATAGTAAAATAAAAAGTAAACAATAATTCAATAAGTCTTAAATCGATAGACAAAACGTACAGCTTTAATAAAGGGGGATTAATTAAAATTCTTTAAAGATCAAATCATTTCTACATGACACGAAAGGGTACAAACTGCATGCACTACGAACAAAAATGAATAGTAAGCGACTATCAGTGCATTGTTTCGAGCAGTTTCTTATCGTAAACCCGTCCCAGTGGTCATTCGCTGTTTCCGTTGCCTCGAACGACCGTTTTCACGGTTCAGGAAACTTACACGATCGAATTAATGTTCCCGGGGCGTTCGACAGGCGGCGGGAGGTGGGGTGTGTAGCGATTTGTAGCTTTGATTTTTGCGCCTCGAGCTCCTCGTTTTGCCGAGATACGCGGCGATTAGAGTCGGTCTCTATCAGAGGACCGGGAAAACTTGCGACCTCGTAAGCTTTCCGCGATAACATCGCGTTGGCCAGTGCCGTGCGTGGGCGTATGAAAATGTTAAGTCCCGGGAGAAAGTGTAACGGCGGCGCGACTGCACGTCCAGCGCGATTTTCGCGGAAGAAATTTCGCACGTAGCGAGATCGCATCGCGATTGGAATAATTACGTTTTCCCGGCCGTGTCCAAACAGGAATCTCTTAATCATTGTTATTACGCATCGATCCGTGGTTCGATCACTTTGAGGTAATCGCTGTTAACGTTCACGTTTTATGATATTGCGCGGAGTCTTGTAATTTGGTTGATGATTTGGGTGATATATTCGTTGATAGTGCTGCGAACGAGTGAAATAGATTAGAATTTATTTGGTGTAAATCGTGTTTTGCTAGAACATTTTGGAAATTAGTTATTTTGTTAAAAATGAAATGCGTGATACTCTAATTCTAAAATGCTTGGAATAAGAGTTGTTAAGGATTGAATCTCTTCTTTAAGATAGAAAACATTTCAGAATAAATTGTAAAACGTAATCTGGAAGTTTGTGTTAAATTAATCTAGTATTAATTCAACTTTTTCCACTCTGCGAAATTTGTCAGATCAGCTACTAACAGCTTGAACGTATTCGTTCAATATGAAATGAATTATATGAATAATATAATGTGGAAATAATCACTCTAGAAATAGATATATAATAAAATATATCATTTATTTTATTTATTTAATATTGATAGATACATCCAAGTTGTTCGCAGCTGATCTGAGAACACTCATTAAATATAAAAAGTTAAATCAATGCTAGATTAAATTAACTCAAATTTCCAGATTATGTTTACTATTTATTCTAAATCATCTATCATTTTGCGGAAAGGATTCAATTATTAACACCTACTCTTTCAAACATTCTAGCATGGTAAAAATAGCGAACGGTATTTGAGGTTATTAATATAGAGCGATCAACGACGCTGATATAAAAATAAATATATGAAGTATTGAAAACTAGTTTATATATTGAATTTTAACAGTATTTTTAGAATGCATTCAGCTGCCCATCGTATGGTAAAACGGCTGACAAGGGGCGAGATTTGAAAGAGGGTGAAGTCGAATAGTTGGGCTGGCGACCGCTAGATAGCGACTGGCTTCGTGCTGTTTCTCGCTCGACAAAATGTGCAGCGAAGGTTACTTCTACCGGCGGCCGAGATGCAGTCGTTAGCTTTGCGCAGTGGCGATATCGTAACCAATGAGGTTCTACCGAGGTGCGATTATTGCTAGTTGAAAACTTTTACCAATACCCCGCCAAGACGATGTGAAAGACCATCGGCTACGGCAATTTTTGGTAACCCCTACGGGGGTTGTAAATGATCTCTAAAGTTAACATTTATTGAATGGGTTAAAACATGTCTGTCTAAAATTATTGTGGTCTTTATATTCAATTATTAGTGTTCAGAACTCGAAATTTTGATTCGAATATTTATGAATAAAATGTAAATTTTGAACTTTTATAATATAATTAGTTCAGTACTTTCAAATTCGGTGATTCAAGTATTAAATTCGAAGTATTCGTTTCGTGTAACTTTGTTCATCAAATATTGCTCCTAAATTAAGTTTAAATTCGAATTTATTGAGTTATTCAAGTTTGAATATTCAGAAAATTCTCGAATTATCCTTTACACAGAAATGGACAATTTGAGAAGAGGAGATGAAAATTATTCGAATACATATCGTGGCTCTTTTTAGAGTTTTTAGTGTTCCACTTTAAATTCGAACGTATTCAAAAGCGTGTCCTGAAATATTCGAACCCTTGAATTTATGCAGTCATTGAGAACTTTTTCCGACTTATTTAATTTAATTTTTCCTGATATTGATTGAAAATTATACTACAGCAACACAGAATAATTCATTTTCGTCTATCGCTGATACAAAAGTCTCGGACGTATAGATTCTTTGCGTTCATTCACGTTAGGTCTGCCCACACCTGTCTTTACACGAGTTCATTGAAGTCGGTGCAACAAGAATCGTGGCACGGCATTCGATTCATGAAACTTTTATGAAAGAAAGGCGAACTCGTATGACGAGAACCGATCACGTGCACCGATAGAAGCAACGCCTTGTAATTCTCAGGCTTCCGCGAGTGCGTATTGTTACGAGATAATTAGATGAATGCAAGCAGACCTGTTCTGCCACCCACATTTATCTCTATCCATTGTATTCAACTTCAGAATAATAACTCCAAAATACGTAAGTCTACAAACTGTAATTCCATGATATACAAATTTACGTTTCCAATAATACGTTACTCGCACAGTATGCTATTTTTCTACCGATTGCAGTGTATTTCAGAATTTTGATAAAAAATCGTATTTATCACCGACGATACTATATCAAGAATGCCATTTCTTTCATTGTGTATCGCGTTTGTTGTCAACATCTAGGATCACCCACACCGCGTAAATAAAACGCAGAATGCGTATCAGCGACCACCTGCTGGTCTCGCGCGATTGTCCCCGGGTTTCTTTTTGTTTCATTGTCTTCCACTGGTTTAATCCGGCTCATTGGTTCCCGATTTCACCGCGCATTTCCCGCGGTAAATTTCTTATCGATTTCACTCCATTCGGAGCCTCTCGATTCACGCGTTTTGCCGCGGACCTTTTAAAGACGCTGCCGCGAACTGACAATCTAGACCGAGCGCGGCAATCGCCCATTGTCGTTGTTTACAAAACCTTCATTTCCATTTCATTCCTTGCGATTCGTTTAGTTTTTATTTCGCGCGACGACCAACAAGCTCCGGATAAAAGCCAGCGACGAGTACGTAAACTGGTCGAACAATGGGTTCCTATTTTAACACTAAACCTACCAAGTCAAAATGACCGATTGAATACTTTTCTTTTAAAATTTTTTAGATTACGAAGTCTTTTAACCCTTTGCACTCGAGCGGCGCCCGGCCGATTTGAAGTGTTACCTCGGTCGGCGCTGCTGCGGCAGTCCTTTATAACTCGATCTGTTAATTTACGATGTGCGATAAGATATTTTTCTCGGAAATACTTTCGTGGACTAGGGTTGGCTGGCACTGTAGTCAAATCTTAGCTCAGTTTAGTATAGTAGCAGTAGTAAGTATAGTAGCAAAAAAGTGTTTTAGCCCCAAAAATATGGAGGAAAAACGAATCAGCTCAAGTTCGGACGAATTCGATTTTGCAGCATTGGATGAAGAAATCACACTGATTTCCGACGGATTATACCGCGAAACGAATGAATCCAGTGGAGAAGATAGTGATACACTAAGAGGTGTGAGAGGACGAAAAATTAGAATTATAGAGAGCGACAGTGAAGGTGGAAGTGAAATCCGATTAAACGGGAAGCTTTATATAATTCTAAAAGGGCCAAAAAGGGACTGCAAGGTTTGTTCTGACCGTAACACGCCTGAAGGTAGGCGGGAAAGTTCTTATTACTGCGATACGTGTCCTGATAAACCTAAGATGCATCT
>NC_135778.1:13706447-13711025 GCF_028453695.1 Augochlora pura
AAGACGAAATAACATTAATACTTAACAGGTTATTGTTAGAAATCATAATCACGAGTCAGACTCGTCAAAGTACGGCAGGGGGTTAACCGCACAGTGCACGCGTGCAATTCGCTCGAAGGTTTCGGGTCCATCGACCGGATCGCGACTTCCGGTGATGGTGTTTAGGTGAATAGCGGCGCGATCGGCGTTTAGGCGCGCGCGTTTAGACCGTTCGAAACCCCATTCAGCACGGACGACACGCAGCGATTAACCTATTTACCTATTGATCGACGAGGTCTTCCGGCAACCTTGTTTCGACGTGGATCGATGTGTACCCGCCGGTCGTTACGCGCAATTACCGCCGAGGATGTTATCTCTGTCCTGCAACGGAGCCGCGGCTGTTGGTGCTATCCTTGTGGTTACGCAATGTCGTCCGCCGGGGAGAGTCCTGCAGCCATTGACGCCTTCAATGTAGCAACACTGCCTCGCAACGCACGCTATCAGAACGTAAACAGTCGACCCATTAAGTCGCGGACAATGAAATAAGACGGTGCTCGTACCGAGTCGCTTTACATTTCTCGCTGAAATATCGCTGCCATATTGAATGGCAAAGTGAGAACGAAGCTCAGTTGGTTTTTACACGAGTTCTGAAAACTAGGTCGTCCACAATTTTCAAATAAGACTGGTTTGACGTATATTTCAATTATCTATGGTCAGATAATTCTTCATTTCGGTTTTGATAGTCCCCCAATCGAATCCTTAACTTGTATCTTTTATATAACTTATTTGCGTAGTATTATCGCTTGCAGTTGCTTACTTTATAAAAATTTATATCATACATATGAACTTGACTAAGATATGAAATAAAATCGTAATACTTATATATGTGTGATTTTTAATCCTAACATTATTTGCACATAATTATACATAAATAATTACATAATTATATAAACATATTTATACAAAAATAATGAAATAATAATTACATAATTATATAAACATAATTATACATAACTTGACATAACCTGATATAACCTAACATTATTTATTATGAATAGTATATAGATGTATTATTGCAACACGAAGACGAGAACGATCTCGACGTCGACCGGGAGTGAATAAAGTCGTAATACTAAAACACCGCGAAAAAAGGGTCGAGCTGAAACAACGCTCGGAACGTAGACTTGCAGCAACGCGCGATCGTACCGCAATTTCGCCAAGGGACAGTTCACTTAACCTTCGTGACAGGACAATTGAGGATGATTGCCGGTCGGACGTGTTGCGCGCAGCATTGCGGCAGGTTATCGCGTGCCCGTGACCGAGTGTATCGATGAAATCAATTATAAGATGTTAATAAACAGCGGGCGCGCGGGCTTGCGTCGTGGCTTGTCGAAACGCGGGTGAAACGAACATTATCCCCTTAACGTATCATTTACTCCACAGTCACTGCGATTAGGAATTTTTTCAATTGATATAATTTCTTAGAAGGGACGGCACATTGATATTTATTCAGTGCCTGAATTTACTCGAATACTTAAATATTCGGTGAAGTAAAAAGTTGTGAGCCTTTTTCATTAGATGCCTTTAGTGTGAGCCATATGTCACGATGTATACGTTGCATGTTGTCATTCTATACGGCGATTTAAAGGCGACATAACGCTTCAAAAAAGATGTGTAACAGTTTTTTGTTTAGTGAATCCAGTTGGGTGTTAGAGCGTTCCAAAATTGCAGCTAAAAAAGAAAAAACTCGATACATTCTTCAATACCATTACGACCAAGGGGAAAAAGCAGAGCAGGCGGACAAAAAATTGTATGCTGTTTATGGACCCAATACAGTATCGAATGCATCAGCAAAGCGGTGGTTTCAACGCTTCCGTTCTGGTAATATGGGCGTCGAAGAAGAGACACGTTCTGGTAGGCCACTCGTCGAAAATGTTGATAAAATCATGGAAATCATCGAGTCAGACCGGCATGGGAGCACTTATTCCATTGCTCAGGAACTGAAGATTAGCCAGAAAACCATTTGGAACCATTTGCATAAGGCTCTAGTCTCAAGAAGAAGCTCGATGTATGGGTGCCACACGAATTGATGCAAAAGAACCTTTTGGAGCGAATTGATGCCTGCGATTCTTTGCTGAAGCGTAACGAAATCGACCCATTTTTGAAGCGGATGGTGACTGGGGATGAAACATGGGTCACATACGAGAACAACAAGCGAAAAAGATCGTGGTTCAAGCGTGGTGAGCCGGCAAAAATGATCGCCAAGCCCGGATTAACAACCAAGAAGGTTTTACTGTGTGTTTCGTGGAATTGGAAACGAATCTTCCACTATGAGCTGCTCCCATCGGGACAATCACTCAATTCGGACATATACTGTCAACAACTGACCAGATTGAAGGAAGCGATCGACGAGAAGCGTCCAGAATTGGTCATTAGCAAGGGTGTTGTTTTCCATCAAGAAACGCCAAGCTGCACACATTTTTAACGACGCGCCAGAAGCTCCGAGAGCTTGGATGGGAGATTATATCGCATCCGCCGTATAACCCAGACCTGGCACCAAGCGATTATCACCTGTTCAAGCATTTGCAAAATTTTCTTGATGGTAAAAAACTGGCCTCAAGAGAGGCTGTGAAAATGAGCTGGTCAAGTTTTTTTACCAATAGGGACGAGAATTTCTTGAATCGCGGAATTATGAAATTGCCTCCAAAATGGACAAAAGTTACTAAACAAAATGGCGCATATTTGATCTAAATCGGATCATTCTAACTTTGTTAATTTCATCGGCGAAATAAAGAGAAGAAAGGCTTAGAACTTTTTACATCACCTAATATTAATAACAAGGGATTAGAAATTTTTCCAATTTTAAAGAACAGAATAACATGCATACTTAATAATTTATTCCTAGTAATTTCCATCGCGACTCGGACTCGTCAAAGCACGATAAGGGTTAACGATCATCGCAGCCCTCGAACGACTACCCCGCGACACTCTCGGTGAACGGGACTCGCCGTTTATTTTCGTAATGATGTAACGCTTTCCATTAAACGGTGCCGCGGAACGATCCGACGCGTTCGAACAATGCAGAGGCTCGTTACTCACACGCGATCGACCCCGCGCGCGAGAACAGTAATTACGCGGTCGAGGGATCTCGCTGGAAGATTCGACGGAAGTTGGGACCCGCGAGCATCGTTGCCCGTGAGAACGTCGCTCCGCGTTGCATTAGCGTCCGATTACCTCGGTTCATCGTTTTTCCTAAATGAAATCTGTCAAGGTCGCGCCATTTTTCACGCTAACGAGGGTCGCTTAGGCTCTCCGTGCCGCGTTCGCCGACTCGGATTGCCGCAAGCATTCCGCTTGACTTTCATTAGTAAACAGTGGGTCGTGATGCAATTATGTGCACTAAGTGAATTTTCTCGACTATTATTTTAATCGGGCTTCCATCTGTGAACGAGGAATAGATGAAGTGGACCTGATTTTTGGAGATGAAATACGTTCTTTCCATGGAATTCGCGTCGGTTTCCAAATTAATTCCAAAAGTGCTGGTGTATAAATATATCTAGTGTATATTATTATATTTTATAACAGTAAGAACAGTACATTTATTCGAACCTGCTCGAGTAAAGAAATTTATCTGGTAAATAATCATAGAAATATATTATTACGTAATAAATATATAGTAAATAGAGTATACACTAAATATACTATTAAATGTTGTGTAAGGAAGAATTGGAAACGAGACATTTTGACGGGTATGATAGTTCTAACCTTAAACAAGACTATTTTGTTTTTGTTTATTTTGACCATAAAATTATTATTATATTTTCCGGTGTTTCGGCCCCATCTATGGACCGTTTATTTTGAAAGTGCTGTAAGTACATTTTTGAAAAAAATGAGATATCACGTAATCATGCTTAATTTAATGTAAATTTTGTATGTCTAACTAGTCCATGTATAATTTCTTAAAAAATCCCCATGAAATTGCATAATCATTGATTATGAAAGTGGTGTAAGTCCAATTGACATTCTTTGCCTAATTAAATCTTTGCTTAATTGTTTAATTTTCTCGAAACAAGAGAAAATGGACTTGCACCACTTTCAAAATAAACGGTTCATATATCTATATATGCAGTAATTCTAACTCCAAATGGGAGATTAAAAAGTATCTACACTCCCTTATATCCACTACTAAAAAACCTTCCCTCGCGCAAAGAATTCTCTCCCAACCCCAAATCGCGAATCGATTCCATCGCGGCGAAACTATGCAACGACCGTTCGCATTCCGATCGGAAGTTCGGTGAACCCTCGGATACTAGCCACCGAGGAGAGACGATCGCGCGGCCATCGACGGATCGGCACGCGAAACCACCCTCCGACACGGAATCCGTCGATACGGAGACTCGGCTCGCTCCGGGAAGTCGTTAGTCCGGAAAGACAGCGGCGAAGACCTGCATCCGTTCCGTACTTTTAATCGCGTAATTTCCACGGCAACTTCGCTCTGTTCCGTTTCCGGGGGGCGCTTATCACTAGCTTCCACGTGCGCGAGAGAACTTGCTCGTGCAATTAAAAGTCTGCCGTCGTCGATCAACCACCCCCGTCCAC